>NC_142203.1:63274246-63372985 GCF_049639895.1 Pseudopodoces humilis | reverse complement strand
ACCATTGATGACACCACTGATGGCACAGCTCTGAGGACCTGAGATGCCATCATAAACCCATGTAGAAATCTGACAGAAGCAAGAAGGTTCAAAATCTGAAATGCAGAGCAGAACATGAGGAAGAAAATGGAACTGCCAGAAAGAGTAATATAATATGTTGATGCCGTATTGTAAAGTGCTTCAGCAATTTTGCATTCCTGGTGCTCTGTTGACCTGGGCCCACGGGGATTGGATTCTGTGTGATACTCATTAGCTAATTATCCATGTGGTGTCCAGGCAATGCAAATGAAGTGGTGGAAAGCATGTGCCATTTCAGCATGCATTGGCCAGGGTCACATAATCTGCATCAGCAGTGTGCCAAGCACAGCCTTGGGAGGAAGAACCTCTGTGCAGGCTCAGAGTCAGAAAGGGCAGCTCCAGCTCCTGCTCCCAGCAGCAGACTTCCTGCATGCTATTCCAGCAGGCAGAAGATGGAGCCATGCCAGTGTACATGCTGTACAAATTATTCCCTAGGATCTGGAAGAAGAATTATATCAGTTGCCTCAATCCTGTCAGAAAGCTACTACTCATAAGAGCAGTAATTGTTTCTCTTATCTCTTTTGGAGGGAGTCAGGTTTCTTTCCCCAGATTTGCATCTGTAGGAGTATGCTGTTTATCGCTAGTGACCTTGCTGCAGTTGTTCATCAGCTTTCTTATACAGGGGAACTCCCGGCAGCTGCTTCTATCCCCTATCATCAGCCTTGCTTTCTGCCATGCTTGCAGGTTGTAGTTTTACATAAAAATTTCAAAGGAAACACTAGAGGCAAGTCAAAGGAGCTCATTTAAGTGCAATGCAGTGATTGAAAAAAACAGTAATTGCTGGGAGGAGAAAGAGTGGAATTATGCTGCTATATGAAGTTTTTTGGCTCATGAGATGTTGCATTCTATGGCACTTACTCTTTTAAAGATATTTCTCTTCTTCCCTTTTAGCTGCTTACTCTATAGGTGTCTGTGAGAAGTGCTGTTGATGAAATACGTTTGTGGAAATACTAAATTAGCTTGAAGTTTTCAAGGAATGAGGGAGGGAATCAGGACTGTGCCACACAGGAGAAGGCAGTGCTGAACAGAAGAAGAGAGGCTATGGACTGGGTAGCCAAACTGTCATCCTCAGTTCTAATTATGAGAAATTCTTCAGAGAGTGTATTGAAGGATCTGAGTATTTGAATAAACAAAATTGAATGAACAAAAGCAATAGAGATGATCTTTATTGCATAGCTCTGAGTGCCACACTTTGAATCCTATGAAGAGGATCAGATATTACCACTGCAATTATATTTCATGGTATTAACAGCTGGGAGTAGAGACTGCTTAGAACAGGTAAAAGACATGGTGTTGACAAACAAGCTGGAACTATCTGAAAAAGTGTTTGTGAAACTATGTAAGATGAAGAAAAAAGATTAATGACTGGAAGAATGTAAACAAAACAGGCAACAGCAGAAAGATGATTGCTGGCAGGGAAGAATAAGGAAAAGGATAGGACTGGGTAAAAATGGAGGAATGAGAAGGAACAGTATGTTAAAATAGAAATCACAGGGGAGGTTGCCATAAAAGCAGGGAGAGAGAGAGGAAGATTTAAGTCTGCCAAAAGATCCAGGAGGTATGGCAAGTACTTGTTACAAGGCATTACCAGGAACAACTTGTCATTTGTCTGATAATCTGATCAGCATTGTTCTGAGTACAGGTGATGTTTTCTGCCTCTGCTTTCTCTAGCACAAAGAGATTTGAAAAGTCATTTTAATCCTACAATCATCCATCACTGGTGAAATCTGGTATCCTTGCCCACAGTGCTGTATGCCACAGTATCTTCATCATGGTCTTGCTTCATTTTGCTGCTGCTTCTGTTCTTTCTGTTTGGTAATTCTGGTTCTTCTCTGCTTTCTGATATGAGATTTGCTCCTATGAATCTTGTGCTTCATCTTCTTCATCCTTTTCTTGATTTTTCTGTTCCATGGATTCACACAGAACTTTTTGCCTTTCATGTGAAGACTAAAAGAAAAAAAATGGTTGTTGGTTTCAAAGAAAAAAAGTAAAAATCCCAGCTTTTAAAAATCATCATAATTGTCATTCAACTATGAAGACCACCAAGTTAGACTTGGTTAACTTTAAATTATATTTTATGCTGTGTTTATTAATTTTTTTGCTGGTTTCAAATATATTAGGATCTATGTTTACATGACTAAACTTATATTCCAAAGTCTGAAAAAATGCTTTATTACTTCAGTACAAAAAGAGCCACGGTGCAAAGCAAAACATTTCTATAAACAATAACTAAGCAGATTACTGTGTAGATATTCTGACTATGATTATCATGCAAAAGTCTAGAAAATGTACCAGTTTAATCCAAATGGTATGATATTGTACCAGGAAAAAATTAGATATAGTTTATGCACAAAAGTAAAGCTAATTTAATGAGTTTAGGCAAGGGTTTTAGGAGATAAATAATTTGAAAAAGCAGAGAAGTCTTTAAGGTGTATGAGTAATTTTTCAGTTCTGAAAATATAATATTCAGTATATTTACTGAAAAAATAAATTTTAACAATCGAGTTTAAATATCACAAGGAAGGACATTTCTTAAATTGCACACAATGTTGTTTTTTGAAATTGTGTTAGCTTTCTAAAATGCTACTTATTTAAATGCTGCCTAATAGGTTTTAACTTGCAGTATCCCTTTCACAGTGAAAGACACAAAATATCTCTTACATAACAGCCTCTAGGTGACACAGGCCATCAGCTTTCTGGATTTCAAATCTCTCCACTCTTCTGAGAAATCCTTTGGGAATTTCATCTGAAATTTTCATGCAACAGTTAAAGGCCCCAGGAAACAAAGCTAAAAAGAGGAGCAGCAATGTTAGAAACAATACAGATATAAGAGGGATAAGTCATAGTTTGACTGTACAGAATCACAGAGGGGTTGAGATTGGAAGGCACCTCTGGAAGTAATCTGGTCCAACCCCCTGCTCAGGCAGGGCCATCTGGTTCCCGGGTCCTGCTTGAGCTCTGCTCTCAGCCCCTGATAATGTGCTTAGCTTAATTAACTCCATTTTATGGGACAAGCAGCCATTCTGTGATCAAGCAAGTCATGTGTTCATGCCCCTTCCCTCATTATCAGCAAAACCATGTGATGCACCTGGAAGTCCTGGAAAACAAGAGACAAACCAATCAGATTTTTATTTCTGTTCCTACTAACCTCCAGCCTGCCATGATTCCTCTGCAGATGCAGGACTCAGCATTTCCCCTTGTTGAACTTTGTAAGTTTCCTCTCTGCCCATTTCTATATCAGCAAAACCATGTGGTACACCAGCTACTGCTTCCAGTTTGTTATTGTCTCCAAACATGTCACAGGCACATTCTGTTCCATCATCCAGGTCTTTAATGAAGGTATCAAACTCTATTGTAGCCCATGGTGACCCCTGGTTTGTGGCACCAATTAAAACCCTCTGGACCTAGTCCTTCATTCAGTTCTCTGTCTGTGTCAATCTTCACTTGTCTCTCCTACATTTTTCAGCTTGTCTATGATGATATTGCAAGAGACAGTGATCAAAGCCTTTCCTGAAGTCAAGGTACACAAACCCCATCTCTCTCCTCTAGACCAATAAGTTAGTCACGTTATTTGGAGATGGCTACCAGGTCAGTCAAGCATGATGTCTTCATAAATCCATGCTGACCACTCCTGATGGTTATCTTGTCTTTCAGATCTTGGGAAATGCTTTCTCAGATAATTTTCTTCATCACCTTCCCAGTGACTGAGATGAGGTTGGCCTGGGGAGTTTTCTGGATCTTCCTTCTTGCCCTACTTGAAGATAGGGGTAATACTTGCTCTCTTTCAGTCTTCAAGAACCTCTTCCACTTGCCATGACTATTCCAAGGTAACTGACAGTGGCCTCACCATGACATCAAACTGCTTCCTCAGCACTGGTTGTAGTCCATCCTATTTGTTCTGTGGTCTTATATACATACAGTTTTTAAAAGTGCTCTCAAGTTTAGTCTTTCTCCACTGACAATAAATCACCCTTGCTGCAAACATTCCATCTGGTCCCAGGAACCTGGGATTCTTGTTAGTCTACTTAGTTTGCATAGTAAAGAGTAAGAAAAAGAAAGTGTTTAGTATCTCAGCCTGTTCTATGTAATTTGGCACCAGTCGCTTTGATCAGCTTAGCAGTGGGTTTTCATATTCAATCCTCTTTCTTTTGTTATTTATAGACTTGTGGGACATTTTGTTACACATCACATCTCTTGACTGATTCAACTCTAGCTCGGCTTTGATTTTGTCCTTTCTAACTTCATTCCTGCATGATCAGAAAACCCTATACTCCACTTGGGTCAGTGGCCCTGCTTCCACCCCTGTGTTATACTGTTTTTAGGTTCTGGTGCAGTTAAAAGCTCTAAGCGCATCCAGCCAGGCCTCCTGACACATTCCTTGGGTTTCTATGTGTCAGAACAGACCTTTCTAATGCTTGGAAGGGGTGACCCTTGAACACTAGCCAGCTCTATTTGACCCCACTTCTATCCAGGATCACATTCCATGGGACTCTTCCAAATTTCTGAAGAGGTTATAAATCAGCTCTTATTAAATCCAGGTCCATGATCCTGCTTTTTGCCCTGCTCCCTTCTCCTAGAATCCCAAACTCCGCTACTTTATGGACACTGTAGCCAATGCTGCCTCTGATTTCATGCCCCTGACCAGGACTGCCCTGTTTGCAAGTATCTGGTCCACCTGAGTGCTTTCCTGTGCCACATCCTTGATCACTTGTTGTGGATGATGTCATCAATGTACATCAAAGCTTGTGGATTGCTTCAGCACTGTTGTATTGCCCTTCCAGCAGATATCAGCATGGGTAAAGTCCCCCATGAAGACTAAGACATGTGAATTTGAGGATTTTTCCATCTATTTGAAGAAGGCCTCAGCTTCTTCTCTCTGGTTGGGAGGTCTATGGCAGACCCCCACACTACCACATCACCCCTGTTGGTCTGCCAACTAATTCTGACCTGTAAGCTCTCAGCCAGCTCATCTTCCATCCTCAGGCAGAATCCATGCACTCCTGCTGCTCTCTTGCATAAAGACCAACTCCCTCTCCTTGCCTTCCAGCCTGCTATTCCTAAAAGCCCATTTCCCTCAGCTGCAGCACAGCACTGACATGATCCACCCCTGAGCACGTGTCCCTGAGCCCAGTGAGGTCCAAGCCCCTGCACCTGCAGCCACATTTCACACTCTTGTTTGTTCCCCATGCTGCACGCCTGAGTGCAAGGGAAATTCGGAGTGCTGTCAAGGGCTAGTTATCTTCACAGCTTGTGCAGTGAGATACTGTCCTCTCAGCTTCTCCCACTAGAGAGATTGGTGCTTTAAATAAGTTTCCTTTACCCCTCCCTGTGCATGTATATGTAAAGGCTTGTTACAGTAATATAAAAGTAATTTTAAAATATTTATTTTTACTTGTGGAAGATCACCAACATTAATGACACAGGAAGTGTCAGGAGTATAATTTAGAAGCTCTGGTTTTTAGGTCAAATCAGGCCCATTATCTTTTGTTGTCTCCTTGAAATGATTAATGTTCTTGCTGGGCTTTGTGTTTTCTTTAACCCCAAGGGCTCCCATGGTTGAATGTCTCTCCCCTATGGGATTATCTTCTGCAGATTTTTTTCCTGTTTGCTATTACCATCTCAAAAATAAAAAGTCACTGAACTTTAAAAAGAAGATCATCAATCTAGGTGGACTTTTGTTTTTTAAGACAAATACTAACATTTGGGGCTTGATTTTCTTCTGTGTTAGCAGAGAAATAGATCTTCTAAAAGGGATTTCCTCCACTTGCTCAAGGATAAGCAAAGCTGTATTGCTCAGGGATTTATCTAGGATGAAGGTCTCAGGATTAAACTCATGCTTCAAAATGAGCCCAGCAAGGACCCCTGAGTCCCCTGGGTCCCCGACTCTGAACTAATCTGGGAGAAGTGCAGAGGGAGTTTCCTTCCTATTTGTTTTTGTTTTTCTTTCTATACATGCTTTCCCTAAGTAATCATTTAACCTTGAATGCAAGAGTCATGAGCTAGAAAAAAAAAAAGAGAATCAATTTCAGCTTCTGTAAGCTGACATAAGTCTGTTTAAAATTTTTCCTGTAAGCAAGACAATTCTGTGTGCTTCTTCTTACCAAAGTGCTTGCTTAGTGCTGGAATAACAGATGCTGGCACAGCTGTAGCAGTGAGCTTGAGCAGCCAGCAATGGAGCTGGAGTCATTGGAGAGCACTCACACTGCCTGCTGCTGCTTAAAGGGGGATTTTATACCTGTAGGATTGAAGACAGGGCCCTGGGATTTCATAGTCAGAAGGGAGGTGGAAAGACAGGAGCTGGCTCAGCAGTCGCCTCCTCAGCAACCCAGAGAGGAGTGCTATAGATAATCATATGGTTCAGAAGGACCAATTAAGTGTTGATTGCTACCTGTGTTATTTCCCAGTTGTCCTTTGTTTTTCACTCTTCAGCAGCATACTTCTTGTGAGGCAAGTTAATTGATGTTCACAAATGGAAACTCAGTTCATTGAGCATCACTAATTGTAATTTTTTTTCTAGGTCCTCAAGATAGAGTTGATAAAACTAAAGTATAAACTTCTGTTGTTGCCAGTCAGCTCCTGACAGAAGGATTCTGTCAGATAAAAACTTAAGGAAGGATAACTGCATTTTAAACTGTCTGATGTTGCCTGCTGTGCTTTTTGGAGAGGTCTATTCCACTATTGCTTTGGGGTCCAGTAAACTAAAATATTTGGCAGGATCAGTACTGCCAGTTTCTGTGGAATGGCTGAATATTACAAAAGCTTCCCCTGAGCTATTCCTCAACTGGTTTTGCTGATGCTTTTGCTTGTTTATTACCTCTTGCTCACATCCTACTTTATGTACTTAAAACTATCCCTTGCTTTGATATTCAGATCTGAACTATCAGTATTGCACTTTTCAGCACACTATATAGCACCATGCTACCCATTTGTACACTTTATAACTGAAAATTATTAAATTAATATTGATGTACTTTTATAGCTTATAGAAAAAGCATACTCAGGCTCAACCAAGGAAAATAAAGTAAAGCTCCTGATGCATCCAGGTGGGCTTGTGTGTGTCTCACTGGCCACTTCTGACTGACTGCCCTTTAGCAAAAAACTTAACCAACTGGAACTGCAACCTTTAACAACTTGTTTATAACTGCACATTTAGACACCACTTACTTGGTCAGAGTTGCCATTTTAGAGCAAATTCAATCATTCACTGCTCAGTCAGTCTTTGACCTGGAGCATTGGATGCCACTGACATCCAACCCACGCAGTTGTACAAAACTGTGCCCCGCAGTGGAAGGCAGCAAGCTCCATGTGAACCTGGGGAATGCCCCAACAGAAACCAGACTGAAAATAAAATGTAAATGGGTGCTGATAAAAAGGCAAGAGCATTTCTTATGGACATTGAGAGCCTCCTAGTACATTTTTATTAGAGGTATGTGCCTGGGGACGCTTTCTTGCTTTCCTATGTATGTATTCTTTGAGGAATTCTGATATGCACTGGGTTTTTGATGAAAAAGAAGCAGTCACAATTCATTTTCTTTTTTTTTTTTCCTACATTTTTGTTAAGTGTATGAAAGTACAGATACAATATGGAAAATAGAATTTGATAATCTGTGAATCACAGATGAATGCATGGCATGAGGGTCTTTCTGTCAGAGAACATGAAAGTTTTACCAGCAATTGTCAGTTGACAGAGGCACTTCTGAGAACTGGTACCTTTTTTCATGGAAGTCAGTTTTAAAAGTGGGCTTTTTTCCTGTGTATGAAATACAAAAGCAGTGAGCCAAGGAAATCCTGTAATTCCCCAGAGCCCAGGAGAACTGAAGCTGCACTCATGGAGCACTGAGCCATTCTGCAGCTCCATTGTTACTGTAACTTCATTCTAATCTACTAAATTACTATAACTTAATTTTAATCTAAGTGGGAAGAAATTAGGAGGTAAACCTAAGCAAAGCTAATAATTTCAGCCCAACCCAGGGCCATATTTTTTATGTGGTTTCAGCAATTAGCTCAGGGTTATTAGTAATTGTTGATTTAACAGTAGTTAAAAGGAAAGAACTGTGGTTTTGTACATGGTTATTGGCATGGCCTGTTTTGTGCCATTTATCAGTCAAGAGGATTTTTGCAGTGCTGCTGATTTCATTTGTCTCAATGCTCAGTGACACAGTAAGAAATACACAGCAGCTTACCCAAAAATTATTTTGACCTGTTGTCTGACACTGAGACTCTTAAAGCTAAAGGAGCTGCTGAAAGGACTAAGCTTAGTGATGGATCTTGAGACAGAAGGGATTCCTCTGTTGTTATTTTAGCAAGTGATATTATCTATTTTGGTGTTTCTTCTCTGGGAACTCTCTCCAGGGAAGGACCTGTTGTCTTCAAAGTTATTTAGCACATTCAGAAAAAGGAAAAAAAGAAAAAAAGAAAAGAAAAGAAAAAAAGGAAAAAAGGGGAAAAAAAAGTTAAAGTTGTCAAACTTTTCCCTGCACAGGACAGAAGGGGTTGGAACTGAATTATCTTTAAGGTGCCTTCCAAATCAAGCCATGCTGTGATTGAAATGGAGTACTTGGGAATAGAGCACAGTGAAAACAAAGCTTCTCATGGAACAAGACCTCCATGAGTACTATCCATTATATCTGTCTTTACATTTTAGTTGATTAATATCAAATCTCTTTGACTTCCTAAACTTTCTTTTTCCATTTCCTCTCGCTATCTGGCCAAACTTAGTCTATAGAAACTTGTCTTACCCTTCTGCTCTACTTTTTTCATTGTCATTCTCGAACTTGAGAGCCACATGTTAATCAGCCAGAGAAGGCTGGTTGTCTAGAGTTCAGGCAAAAAATACTAAAAAGAGTTATTGGTACATACTCGATTTCTGGGGCCACAAAGAACTTTTCTGTCCTTCTTCAGTTTCAAGCTGATATCCCTAGATTCACCAAATCTCTTAGGAAAACTGTCATGCCTGATGAAGAACCTTCCAGTGGCACACAGTGGGAGCATGCCAGGCTCTTGTACTGCTTTCCTTTGCAGTTTCAGGCAGGTGGGGCTGGGCAGGGGGTAGGGTAGAGCACTGGCAAGGAGAGAAATGGCAGTCAGTGGTTCTGCTAGCCTCCTCCACACAGAATTTAACATTGCAGGGTGTTGGAGATCCAGGCACAGAAAAAGTCCCTTTATCTATGCTGCCAGGCTCAGGCACCTGAGAGAACACTGTGCTTAATTTAAGACCATGGAGAAGGCTTCTAAAACTAAGTTGAGAAACTGGAAATGTGAATGTGTGAGTTAGATAGAATTATGTTAAGTTACTGGGTGAAAAATATAGAGTTTAGAGATATAGTAGTGAATAAGAGACAAGATGGAGGTTCTTGGGCATTGGTTTGTCTTTGCCTTTCTTCCTTCTTCTTCATGGATTTTGGTAATTTTTTGTGATTTTTGGGGGTGAAAAAGTTTGCAGTGCAGAACACAGGTGTTTGGTTTTTGGGTTAAATGTAAAAATAAGTTAGTTGGCATTTGATAATTGGATAGTTTTTGCTTAAAAGGCCTTGTGGACAGAGCCCAAGGTCACCATTTGTAGCTTGCTAGGTTAGTGTTTAGAAGTACTTACTATATGTAAAAATGTAATATAGATAAGGTAAAATAAACATTCTAAGTCTGAATGTGAAAACTGTCTCTCTGCTTGTTAATCCTGATCCTGGGGAAAAGAAGTGAACACTTTTACATTTGGTGCCCTAGAGACTTCTACAGCAGGGCAGGTCTTTGCCTCATGAAGGAGGGCCAGACGGAGGAAGAAAGAGGAGATGATGCCCCGTGGAAATAGATGGTGAGTGATGGAGCCACTGTGCCCCCAACCCCTGTGCTTGCTCTTAACTATTGGTTTCATTTTGGTCTCTTTTGACTAAACATGATAAAGAAAAGTTGTGCTTTAAGTGAGAACAGTAGGGAAGGCATTTTACCTTCCTTTCTCCATTTCCCTCCACTCCAGACCCAGCCCAGCTGCCCAGAACTTGTGCAGCTCTTTTCTTCACAGGTTTTACTCCAGCAGTCAGTTTTGACCATGCCTTTGGTGGTCCCTCCTGAATCCTACTGGCAGTGCACAAGAGCCTGTCAGTACTGCTGGCAGAGCACCTGGTTCACCTTTGTGAACTGGACTGCTTGAGTGAGAGGCCACACTGTACTTGTTTTTTATGTAACCAAGAAAACCAGGACAGTTCTTGAATTTTCACAAACTAAGGGACCCCAACAAACATGGGTAACATTATTTAACAAGATGGGTTCCCTCAACACTTTGTGTGGTCTGAGGGAATGCTTCTCTTGCATGGTGAGGTCCATAAATTTGAGTCACTTTCTGCTTCTGTGCTGAAATGTGAGCAGCTGAAATGCTGCTAATTGTGCCTCAAGTTCACCCTGAATGGTTGCAGGTCTGCACACATTGCACAAGTTTGGCACACCTGTGCTATTAGCAGCAGGCATTAGTATTTCCTAATGGAATTCTTTTGTGGTTACAAAGTAGGCTTTGTACATCTGGAAAGAAAACCCAAACAACTTTGCATTGATTAATTGTATTAACATCTTGCTTAGTCAGGACATGGTATATATTGATACAAACATAGAATCCAGGCTCTTCCCTTGGATGGAAATTTACTATCACATCACCTGCACTTAATATTAACTACTGTAAGGTAGCTTATTTAGCACTCATAGTGCATATTTAGCACTTTATTTCATAAAGCCACAAATGATTTCTCCCATTTAATTTGAGGTTATTTTAAGAGTTCAACACCTCAAGGCATGTCTTTTCCTCTTAACCTATAGCAAGCAAATAACTATTTCATTATGCAGAAGGCTCTGATCCTGGCTGACAGGTGAACAAAGCAGGATGTTAGAATTCTTGGGAAATACAGCATAGACATAAACTGTAAAAACAAGGTTAATTTTAACCTTGCTTAATTGCTGGACTTGAGAGGGGAGCTCAAATACTGCAAAATGTTCCAATGCATCCTACTATTTTGACATGGCAATATGTACAGTTAAAGCACAATTCTGAGAGTTGAAAAAAAAAGATAGAAGGGATTCTAAGCTAAAACCATATAACCATAAACAATAAGACATAAATAAAAATAGCATACTATATAAAGAATAAATATAAATGAAGTTATGAAGTGATCCTTTTCCTGTTCTGTTGTTAATACGGACATGTTCAAAGCTGGAAGGCTGACTGGAGATGGATAGATGGGTATTTCCTACAGGTCAGGATTTTAGGATAGGTTTTTGTCCATCAACTCATGATCCGTTTGCAAGCTGTCTGTCTCCATACAACATCCTTGGTGCTTGGGTTACAGAGCATCAAAGAAATGCAGGCTGAAAATTGGCAAAACAGAGTGTAATATTGATGTGGTAAAAAAACCAGTAATATCTACTGCCTTACCAGAATGGGAAATTTCTGCTATTCCTAGAAAAAAACAAACATCACAATGTATTGAATATTAAGATGCAAAAAGCAGCTGTCAAGTGAACATAAATCTGGTTTTTTTCTATAAAGAAACACATTTTGAGAAGAGGGAACCCATCTCCCACACTGTACAGACCAGACTAACATTAGTGGAATACCTTCAGTAGGGTAAGTCCAGATAACTCCTTTGGGAAGTCTCAATCTTATTTAGTTGTTATTCCTATGCTGTAGCATTGAACATTTGATTTGGATGCTATTACTGTATGTGAATTACCAGTTTTCTCCCTTCATGTCTTCAAGATGAAATTCATGTAGGAGCTTCCAGAACAGAATTTTTGTCTTTTCAAACTGAAATTCAAACCAGCCATCTCTGGAATAAGATCCATTGTCCAGCCTACTTCATACTTCTTGCAGTGCTGCCTCCTTCACTGAGGAAATCCCTGTAAATCCCTGGCTGAAATGTGATCATGGAAGATGACCAGGATTTTAAAATCAAAATTGAAAAATTTATTTTGAATTATATTATGGGGAATGGGGGTAAAGGGATAGAGTTTGTGGAGGAGAAATCCCCATCACACCCTACAGAATACCTTGATTTTTTTTCTGGCCTTGCCTGGCTGGGTCATGTTTAAGCCTGTAGCTAGGTGTGATTTTGAACAACAGATGGCTTTCCTGACCTCCATCAACAGCTGCCAATTCACATCCACAAGCAAAGGAAACTACCACAAGTTTATGTTCACCAGTCCAGATCTTACTTGTATGTTTGCTGTCACCCTGAAATAAATGGGTGCATAATGGTGAGTCAAAGAAGTGTAAGCATAGGTAGGGTTAAGTACAAATCTGGTTCAGCTCAGGTAGGGTGTGCCTGAAACCCAACCAGCCATTTGAAATTCTGCTCATTTTTATTGTGGGTCTGCCATTTGAGTATTGTAGTCAAGTATGGAGCATGTCTGGATGAGGACAGTTGGGTGATAAAGGCATTCAGGAGGTTCAGTGTAAAAGAACACATTCTAAGAGAACCTTTACTTTGACCTGTGCATGTATGTGTCAGTTCTATTGTGCAAGACCTTGCTGACTGGCCAGAACAAAAGCACTTGCAGAGCCTTCCATGCCAGCCGGTGCAGTGGCCATTTTAACAGGATACAATTCTAAGGCAGATTTTGTCTATGTGTTGTGTAAATCTTCAAGGAATTCCACAATTCCTACTCCTACTGAAGCCAGTAGAGCCTGAAAAAGAATCATCCTGAAGAAACTCCAGAATTTTAGTTACCTTCTCTTTGAACACAGTCTATTTTACAGTAAAAAATTACAAAGAAAAAGTAAGAATTCAAGCACAGCCTTGCCTAGTTGGTTTTGAAAGCTTTTAAAGTTAATTTTTAAAATTTCTTTTTAAATTTTGAGTTTAAAGTTAAGTTTAATTTTTAAATGTTATTGGATCTCCTGAATCCTTGAGACATGCTGCACTGAACACAGAGCAAAGTTGCATGCAAAACTGCTTTTCTGCTGGGAGAAATCTGTTGCAGTTTTTAATAAAAAATTTTCTGAAACCTCTGTCACCCAGGGCAATTTCACTTTAAAGGAAAAAGACCAAGTGATTTTCTAAACACATTTCCTCTGGGAAGATTGTAAAGGAGGAATTTACACCTGAACTTGTGAGATCCGTTTAAACAATTACATTTTACTAGGTGTTCCCTCAGGGAATCACTGCTTTAAAGGTCTTACACCCTCAGCAGGTAAACCCTTCTTGATAATGTTTCCTATGACAAAGAGCTCATATGACTTTTCCTTGCTTAAGCCACTTCACAGAGTTATAACTTGCTCACATCTGTCGTGGAAACATCAGGTTTGCAGAGGAAATTCTCAGGTGAATCCCTGACTGCTGAAAATGCCAACTGCTATTCAGTTAAGACACCCAAGTTCGACTTTTTGAAGAAAAGCAGCGCAGACCTTTAAGCTATCACCTCTGGTCCTGTGCAGAGCTGCAAAGGCTCAAGCAGACGTGGTTCCAGGCAGGCACACTTCAGGTCTTTTTTTCTTTAAGAGATCAAAGTATAGAAAAAGATAAAATACAGCTCTACTTACTCTCAGACGTCTGACTAACCATGAGTGGTAGAACAACCAAAACAATGACAAATTTCACATCCATTCCTCCTTGGAGCTGCGGGAGCGCAGCCACAGAGCAGGTGGCGAGCTGCAGGACTAACACCTGATCCTACCTGCTGGCTGCCGGGGATGAACGTGCCTTAAAGCCACACCCTGAGCAGCAGCTTGGCGTCAGTTCTGTCCTGTGTGGCACTATGGACTTCAGCAGGATCCCTCCTCTCACCTGAAGACGTGTGTTTTGCCAGATGGGAAGACAGGCTGTATTCCACGCAGATCCCCAAGATGGTACTGCCTTACAGCCAGATCCTTGCAGCCCTCCTCACTGATGAGGCTCTTCAGAAACAGACTTGCCAAGCGTAGGAATAGCTTAGAAACAAGTACTTGCAGGACTGAGGATTAAGAAAAAACCCTCTGCTATTAAGTATTATCTGCATGGAAGCTACACATGCAATGCTGTGGGCCGAACTTGCTGTGCTGCAAACAGGTACAACCTTAAGGAGACCCCACCATTGCCCTCAGTTTATGTTTGACCTAGGCATTTTCAGTCTGTAAGGACCATGTTATTCCTGTCACAGTTGGCTTTCAGGAGGTTTCACAGCTTCCAAACCCCTAAAAGATTACTGTGTCGTTTCAGTCTGAACTGAGCACTGTGGCTGTAAGAGTAGCAGGCAGCTGCTGTACTCCACCACAGCCAGGGCAGTGCAGGCTGCCTGCTTTGACCAGGGCTGAGCTAGAAAAAGCAGTCTGGAAATTTCCTACACCAAGCTCATCTTTGCTCTGGCTCATTACACCATTCTTAGAATTCTTAATTTTCCAGACACTGGAAAGTGGAAGAAATTGCTAGCTTCAGGGACTTTAGTCTATACTTACACTGTCCCAACACTGGTTTTGCAATTTCATCTAATAATAAATTAATAAAGTGCAATCAACCTTTCTGGCTATCAGTGTTTTACTTCATAGCTGTTTGTTTCTGCTATTCACTGTTATCTACCAGGATTAGAGACCAGGGCAAATCCAGACTACCACACTTTGAAATAAAAGTCTACTGTTAAAATGAAAAAGAATAGAACATAATCTTGTGTGGTGTTTAAAGTATGATTTTGGGGAAGTAATTTATGTTGAGATCAGCAAGTTGACCCATTGTCACCATTCAGTTTTTAAAAGCTAAACCACCCTGGCCAAAGCTAAGACAGGTCACAACATCACAGCCTGAACCTAAGGACAAGAATATTAGCAACACTATTGTTCTTCAAAGTAGCATTAGGAGGAACAAACTAGATTAAAAGAAATACAGTGAGACAGATGCTACTGGAGTAACATGTTAAAGAAAGAGCTTCAGTCAGTATTAGATTTTGTATTCCAGTATCTGGTTGATGCTGCTAATCAGGATGCTTTGTTTTCTTGCAGATAATTAATTAGTTTGTTCTGGCAAATGCTTCACATGGGATGGTACAGTTTTAAAGACCTGATCCAGATTACAAGGGTCTTTCCACAGTGAGCATATGGACTACAGGGAGCTGTAGCAGTGATGGGGATGGAGGAAGAACCAAAACATTTTGTGTTTCTTAAGACTTGTTCCTGTATGACAAGTTCTAAGAAGTCCCCAGAGGTAACTGAGACACACACACCTCCTATGTTCTAAAACCAGGGAGTGAATGCTGGTATCTGAGTATTATTTTCTCTGCTGCTGGTAACAAACAACAGCACACTGAATAAAACTTCTTTCAGCTTGAGCTCAAGTTTTATATCTTATATTCCTCTATCTTATGTTCATATTGTCATTTATAGGTACAGAATAAAGTAAATGGCCATTTACTTCAACATGAAAGTGCAGCAAGGAAGCTGGGATTGTGTCAGACCCGGAACATGCTTCCCACTTTATGGAGGCTATATAATGTGTCAACAATTTAAAATGCTAAACCTATTGGAAAAGGACAAAATGTAAACTGAGGAAATAAGCTAATTTATGAGTCTGAGAAATTAAAAATAAAAACAAAGTCAGAGAACAATAGCAAATATTGTGCTATGGCTCCACCTGAATGAGCAGGCAGCCATCCAATTTTCAAAAGAAGGAGTTAGCCAGAAAATCTTTTCCAAGAAATTGGCTGACAAGAGTTGATAGTGGCATTAGTTACAAGTATAGCTGAAGGAAGGCAAAGAGTTTTATTGACATATTGACTTGGAGTGCATTCAAAACTCAAATCAAAGCACTAACCTGCAGGCAGTAATTGTTGCAAACGAGAAGCTAGTCATTCTTTTATCCTGAGAAACAAAGTAAACGGTTTTTAAAATCCTTTTTGAAGTTCTACCTTTTACTTGTGAAAGCAGAACAACTAGCAAGGCTAGAACTGACAGACCTTTTAATCTGAGCCTTCAGTTTTTAACCAGAGGTTAATGATTGCAACTTCTTCTACTGCATTGTGCACTGTAACATAATGCCCTCAGTTATATTTACTGTTCTTCAGTTTCTCAAGCTGAGGCAAGAGCAAATGCTCCTTCCTTCACCCCTTCCTTGCAGTCAAATAATGATCTTTTGCCACAGGAGTGGCATGCTGAGGAAGATTAAGCCCAGTTTGCTAACACAGGGTAATTCATGTTAAAATATTGTTACTGTTTCCAGCAAAACTTAATTTGATGAAGGCTTCTAGCACATTGATAGATGCAATAGGCTTATCACAGTACTTATTACTCTGTTAATGATGATAATAATCAACTCACAGTAATAATTTTTTTTTTCCCTAGTTTGGCTTGAAATCATGAATGGACATATTTCACAATGATTTACAAATACACTTTGGACTTCCTAGCAATGTCTCAATTGTTTATGTGGGTATCAAAACCCGAAACTGTGGCCTCCTCAAATGTCCTCTATTCTAGACTGCATTGCCTGGCCATGTGCCTGCAATAAACCTCTGACTTTAAAATGGTTTGCACAATTCTCATTCAGCCTTCTCCATACCAGAAATTTTGTCTGTGGCTACTTTATTTTGGGAAAAAAATAGAAGAGTCCCCAAGAAAACTTTGAGCTGTGAAAATTATTAGTGCTTAATATGCAAGTTCCAATATACAAGCCAGATTCAGTCCTCTGCCCAAGAGGGAGGGTATGGATACACCCACATATCAGATCAGCTCCCCAGCAGCCAGCTAGGGCCTCAGTGGGATGGATCCATCTTACACGCAGCACTACATCTTACGGGTACATAAAACAGGGAAGGAACTTGAGGAGGGACTGGAGCACCCATTCTTCTTGCACCAGATGAATGTCCCCACAGATGATGTTCACGTGCTCCCGCTGTGCTCAGCCTCCCCAGGACTCTCTGGTGCACAAAGGTGCACCGCTTTCAGGAGTTACTGAAAGGCTTGTCTGTTTCTGTGCTGTTGCCTGGCTCTCAGGGCATAGATTTCCCATTCCCTGACTACTAAATTTTGACAGAATAGGTTGAAAGCTGAGTTCTTTGGGATAAGATGAAGGTTTCTGTCCTGAAATGACATTTTGGGCTTCACAGACCAAGAAGCCAAAGGTCTGGCTGCAGCGCTAAAATTTCAGAGAAATACCTAGAATTTCCCATTGTCCATTTCAGTAAACTGTTTATTATGGGTATTTTGAATTTCATCTGGAGCAGCTGACACACAAAGTCATGGACAGACAGACAGACAATACATATACACATCCAGGCATTTTACCGGGAGGTGGCTGTACGCATTTAAGCTCTTCCTGTGGCAGCAATAATCATCACCAATGGAAACAGCCACAGAGGAAGCCCCTACCACTGGAGGAGCAGAGAATTCCATGGCACAGGTGCTAATAGAGAAGAGAGGATGACTGGCATTCAAAAGAGGAGTGAAAATCTCTCTGAAGTGAGAACTGTGAGAAAACTGATGCTGATACAAGATCTGTGATTCTGTCCCTCTCTGCAGGAATGAAACTAAAGAGAAAATGGCCATGAAAACATTGCAGACAAGAGAGGCAGACACCCAGAAAACAATTACTGAAGAAACAAGGGGTATCATGTGATAGAATGGTCTATTAGCATCATGTTGCAGATGGTGAACCATTCTGGGAAGTCAGTGCTGAGCAGAGCTCCAGGATTCACCTCAAAAACTTACTTCAAGACTGCCAAAGAATACATTATTACTGGCAAATTAAAAATCTTGGCTCCTAATAGCATGTTCCCATCATTTGAGATAGCCAAATTATAACCCTATCTAAGGCTGACACACTATCAGGCAGCATTGGAGGAAGGACCTAATTTATTGAGGCAGTAAGCAAAAGGACACACTGAAGACCCTTCCCTTCTCATTCTCTACTAAAACAAACCAAACCAAACCAAACCAAACAAACGAAAAACCTCATAATTTAGAGGACCACAAGGTAGGTGCTGAAGAGAAAGAATGGCAGATGTTTTCCACAGCTGATTGACTTAGGAGAAAACCTGATGCTGAAATGCACAAGCAGGAAATAAATACATTGAGAATTGTGGTTTTGAATAGAACAAAGACCAGTAATTCTGCATGCTTCCTTATTGTTTTAAATGTATCTTCTTGACTGCATAGCTGAGTTGTTCTTCAAACCAAATAAA
Organism: Pseudopodoces humilis; assembly: GCF_049639895.1. Taxonomy (NCBI): domain Eukaryota; kingdom Metazoa; phylum Chordata; class Aves; order Passeriformes; family Paridae; genus Pseudopodoces; species Pseudopodoces humilis. Next base: position 63,354,787 of record NC_142203.1, on the reverse strand, counting down.
AAATATGACATTTACGTCAGTCCACACAGCCTCTTTCCAATTCTACCTGCCAAGAGACTTTGCCTTTTGTCATGACAAAGCTGAGTTCCAAAGACCAGGTACTTCTAAATTTTGGATGCTTTTTTTTTTGTCCTAGGCCTTAACTGACTTTTTGAATGAGGAACTGAGTCTGTGCTTTTGATTCCAAAAGGCAAAAACCAAAACTGGGGATGGACAGAAGGTCCACGTGTTTCACAAACATGTGAGAGCTCATGCCCTACAGAGGCAGTACCTGACCAGGTCAGTGGTCTGGATCAGCAGGATGTTCTGTTTCTAACCTGCTTCTCCTGAGTCCTAGGAAACTTGAAGTTGTCTTTCTGTTCAAGATGTACCCTGAACATCTATTCTGATCTCCCTATCTTTTAAAACCCAACATTGTATGCAGAGGATGATAACAAAAAGTGACAAATGGAAATGCATAAAGTCAAGTTTTTAAAAAAGTTTGGTGCTGTTTTCTACCAACATAAACAAACACAGAAATGTTCTGGTCTTACAGTTTGTCTGAACACATTTACAGTCAGAGAGGCTTACGCAGGACGAGCGCAAACATGACCGCAGACAAGGTTATACCAACACGAGTGTGTGCGGGGCACGTGCAGTGCATTGCAGCAACGCGTGGGGAACAGCAGCCTTGCACCAGCTTTGCAGGGAACAAATGTGATCCTAACTCTTTTCCTGACCCGAATTCACTGACTGTGGCAGTACCTTGTGAAGTCATTACCAACCCTGAACTATGATCTCTTGCAGCCCTTGTTTATACCAGGAAATTAAATTTTGTCTTATAAACCATCATGTCCTCATATTACATGTTTGTTATTTAGTTAGCACTGAGGCTTTTATACAACTTCACATGACCTCAGGTCTGCCAGGTAACAGGCAGTCGTCTCCTCACAGCTCTGAGGCCTCTGAGGCTATGCTGCACTTGTCAGTCTCACACAGCCTATTTGGTTTTTTGTTTAGAGCTGAATTCACGGTTCATTTAAGACCATTGTGAGCCAAGACTTCTTTTATGCTTTCTACACCCAAGGCTAAGAAATGTGATGGTGACAATAATGAAGGATCTTTCCTTTCTGAACAGGCCTTGTGGCTCACTGTAAAAGTGTTTTCACTCTGTGTCTTTGCATAAATGTCTATCAATGCCCATTCTGTCTCTGGGGCTGTCAGGTAACTTGGGCCAAGTGGGGAAACTCACCATGCAAGGAGCAGTCATCCCAAACAGTTTCCTCCCCATGCTACTTCAATTTTTTTTTGTTCATTTTTTTTCCACAGAATGGAACAAAATAATTTCAGCGTACAATTCCATCATGTGCTATGATGAAACACAGTAGACAGGACTGCAGTTGGGTTAATCTCTACTGTCTCACTTAGAAAAAATCAGATTTGGCATGCTTTTAAAGGAGGCCAGACTCTACCAACAACAGGACACAGAAAGAGTAAATTTTTGAACAGTAAAATGATGCATAAATTGGATATAGCTCCTCCCCATCATTCTACATTAAGTCATTGTCTCAGGAAAACATACTTAAGAATTTTCTTTAAACACTCATTTAAAGAAAAAGCACAAAAAATGTGGGAGTATTCCTGGCCACTCTCTTTTTGGAATACCAGAAACATGAATTTCACAAGTGCCTGGGATGCAGGGAATGCCAACAGTTTGAGAAAAAAACTACTCATTTGCATTCATTAGTTTTAGTTTACATTTATAAAGTCTGTTACTTGAACTTAAACAAGATTACAATCACTTCTTCCATTTCTATATTTTTATTTTTATTTTTCATATTTTTATTTTTACAGTTAAGTATTACCTACATGATATAAACCAAACTATTTACATTGTAAGACTACTAGAGCACAGATTGTCTTACTGTTAAACAATGTCTAACACGAGTAACTGAAACCTCCCTGCACTAACCCAGACAAATAAATTATTAATAAGGATGTTATTAATAATATGTGATAATACACTTTACAGTTCTTGCTCATTAATACCAGAAGGCCTTTGGTTGCTGGATTTGGTCTGCTTTTCTTTTGAATTCTACTTAAAAAATGTGGTCACCAAATATTCTTCTTTTACAGTAAAGGTTACATCATGAAACTACCACAGCAAAACGAGCTCATCTCAAAGCCAGCAGATAGAGACTACACAGATATAGCAGAGTTAATTTGATTCATGAACATACACAGGTATAAATCTGCATTTTTAGGTAATGTTAGCCACTTGAAGTTGGGCAAGTAAATTTTTTGTTTAATCTCATTTACACTCTAATACCACTTACCTTTGAACACACATATTGGCTCAGCTACCCCATTTCTTCATATTAGACAATAAGCATTTTTACCCCCTGTAAACTAATTAGGGATCTAGTGAGATTGGGTAATTCTTACAAAGCACATTGGAGACAAACATGAAATACTACCACCAGGAAACTCATGGAGATGGAGCAAAGAAAGGACTAACTATGGACTGGAGGAAAGCAGACAAGTGGCAGTGAAGTTTTATTTTGATAAAGTATGAAGGAATAAAACATTCAATAGCATTGAAATGTATTTTCTGTATGCTCCGTAACACCTCTGCTCAACTGTTTTGACTTTGAAAGCCTAGTGAAAAGCCTTCATAACATTGGTAAACCAAATTTTCTTCTGTATGTAACTCTACATGTTCTGTCCTTTTATGTGAAGCAGCTAAAGGCTGGTAAATATGGTTTGGGATATATATATATATGTTTTGGGAAATATAACTTTGGGAGAGAAAGGAAGAAAAAACAGCAAACACCCTTTGTAAACATGGCAGGATGTGAGTGTTTTCAAACAACATCTCCAATGCAAAGTATTCCATTGCCTTTTTTCCCTTTTTTTTTTTTTTTTTTTTTTGCAAGTCTAGATGTAGCACAAACTTGGAAAGTTTTAGTAGAAGCTGTTCTCATTACACTGAGAACGTCAGTGTTTATTGCCTCTGTAGATGTAATTATGTGAGTACATAATCTCAGCTGAAACGTAAAGCTTCTCTCTCCTGCAGTAAAGCAACTTCTGCCAGGTTCCCTGAAATATCACCAGAGCCAGGGAAATAATGTGTTCTCTACCTTCAATCAATACCAATCCTTTTGAGTGGTGCTTCCCCCACCCACTCTTGGGGGTGGTCTAGCACCAAATGAGGAACAGAGTATTCTGCTACCATCAGGTAACTCACCTTCACCTAGGCATTTGAAACCCTTCCCCTCTCAAATAAGCTTAGTGTATGCACACAGTGTGTGACAATGAGAACAAACTCACTCAAAAGCCAGTCCTGCAAGGCAGGGAGGTAGAACAACTGGGTGAAATAAAAAGCCTGAGCAAAACAATTCTGTCTTCAACATTTTGTTTCCCAATAGACTTTTCACACTGTCATTTATTTTCTTGCAGAGGAGATTCATCTAGAGTATGTTATGTAAGCAGTTTGGACACATCCTGATTAAGTATTCAGTGTATGCCTGGTCCGAAGCATTCTCAATCTTCTGTTGAGTACCCTTCATAACTGTGACAGGTGAATGCTTGTGAATATGTGCCAAAGGGAAAAAATGTTGTCCTCAACACTTCTAAAGCCTTCTATCTGTTCACTAAAAAAAGGGGAAATGCTCACACTTGGTGACTAAGAAAACATGTCCTTCACTTGCAAAGCTAATCCAGGCAACAGAGAGCTACAGAAATGTGCCAACATTCCTCACTTTGCAACAGACAGCAGGAACATACTTGTAAATCAAGTCACTGACAAACTGGTTTTCTTATCTGAAATGAGTTTTCAAGAAATTTGATCATTCAGTGGCTGAAATTCATTGGGGAAAATCCCTCTCTTTTTGAAACTCATGATTTGCTTTGTAACAGAAGCAGGTTTCAACACTCACGGAAACCACTGAAGCATGGAGCCCCATAGAGCACATACTCAAGCCATGGTTTCCCTTAACTAACACTGCAGCACTCATTCTTTGCACCAAGTCTGCAGACAGCAGCAGCAAACACAGCTCACACCTCCCTGGTAGTGCTGCAGAGCAGCAGCAGGGGCTTCTAGCTGCAATAAACATTTATCATGACAGTATCAGGTGGTCAACTTTTCTATATTACTACAGAGACTAGCAAGCTAGACTACCTAATACAAGCTCTACTTTAGGAAACTTAAACAGAGCCTCTTCTGTGTCAAGTTTCAAGGGAGAAAGCGGTAGAAACTCTAAACAGATTTCGTGCTCTTAAGTCCCCATATACTGAATTTAGAACATATAGTAAACTGAAGCAAATATTTAGCACAGAAAACTTCTGCCATGATAAATATTCTCACTGAAATTGTGAAATCTTTCAGAGAAACTCCTGTGTTTGGACAGATTTTGACAAAATTGTCTAATTTTACAATAAATGCCTAATCTGCATTTTAAAAGTTAAAATAATTTTAAAAACCTCGTCATCCCTTTACTGAAATATGCCAATCTAGAAGCAGCTATAGCATCAGTGCCTCTTGAGAAATGCCTCTAGTTGTTTCACTTTTTTATGTTTACATTATTATGTTACACATCAAAGAACCCCTGGATAAAATAGTCCTTGAAGAGATAGTTTCCTTCTCCAGCAAGGGGAAATCATGTGAAGGGTAGGAAGACAAACCCAATCTACAATCCCAATTATAGTTGTGTACCATCTAGTTAGAACAATCTGTGATGATTGGAATGCAATTCAGTACACCAGAAGCATACATCTCTCTCAGGAAGAGATGAATCACATTTTAAACACCACTGAATGGACTGAGCAATCACACACTGAATAGAAAGGGTCTCTATGGTTGTTTACTACCAGACAGATATCTACCACTTACATTTGCTACACCCAGGTGAGAAATCTGGAACACTGAGGCAGCAGGATCATGCTTATCATCCAAACTGAGTTAAGTCAAGCACCAGGAGAGCACATGAAATACTAAGAGTATCTGCAGCCATATAAAATTGCTAGAAATACCATTTAGTCAACATTTATATAGATATTTAAATGCAAGATGCATGATGCTAAAACGTGGAATTATTTCTTACCATGGCAAAAAATTAAAATTAAATTAAATTACAAAAAAAATTAAAAATAAATTAATAAATTACAAATAAATCATGTGCACATATTTTTGTAGTATGAAGTTCTGTGTGCCTCTGCTTTGCTAATTTATGTTGCACAAGCATACAGAACACTCACACAAAAGATGCTGGCAAAGCACTCAAACTTCCACCTTAAGAAAATGTATCAAATAGAAGGGGTGATCTATCTCTATGTGGACTAATGAAACAAAAATTACTTGTGTTAAAAGGCTATGCTAGCTAGAGCATTTTGTACCAAAACTCCCCAAGTCACAAGCATGTTCCCCAAAATAAGACCAGGAAATGAGTGTGTGTATCTACATATTGCGTACAGCTAAATGAACAAGATGACACCGATGCTTTTGTTGGAAATACGTTCATAAAGCCTTACTACTCGAATCCTACAGTATTCACTTGGCCCAGAAGCACCTCAGGTTTTTAGAGCAGTCACCACTTTGCTTCTGAATTACTGACAGTAATACATAAAAAGGAGGTAGTTTTGATCATCAGCAGTTTGAATGGTAATGTGAAACTAGAAGCATTCTACCTACTAAATTCCTCATGTCAATATTATGTCCACTTGGACATAAATTGACTTAATTTCTTTTGCACAGTTACTGTACTGAGCTTCTTTGGCTCATCTGTAAAAACTGCTGTGAATAATTGGACAGCAGTTTAAGGAAATTACCCCACCTCAGGCAAGGAGCCCTTGCTCAATGTACCTTCTAAAGGGAAAAATGAGATCAAAGACTGAATTCCCTTGGCAACATGAGGAAAGCTCCAGAGATATTACTAACATTCCTAGACCAAAGGAGTTGTTTCTGTGGTGAATATAGCAACAGCAACTTGGCTGATTATCCCGGCAACAGTTTAATTACACAAATCCAATTTCATGCAGATTGTTCACTCATATTTGCTAACACAAATGTTTTCAGTTTTTATTAGTTTTGGTTAAACAAATCTGTTTTTAAAAACTGCCTAGGAACCTAATGAATGCTTCCATAAAAGGACAGTGTAATCTCTTTTGTTGTTTTCAATATGCTGAAGATTTCCTTGCACTAAAGTGTTTCTGCTAAGTTGCAGCATGCCTGTTTTTCTCCAGTCACTGAGAAAAACACTTCTCCTCACTCCAGGAAAAATCAATACAAAATTAGCTAAACAAATGCAAAATTATTATATGAACATACAAGGAAAGATCAGGGTGTGATACACACACACACACACACACATATATGTATATATAAACAATAAAAGTACCATTTAACTTCAATAGGGGGCTTAAAAAAAAGGAAACAGTTCTACAATACAGCATTCAAATATAAAATTTGAAAATATAAATTCAAAAATTCATTGTAGAGGGTGTAAAATTTGGGAAATTTTAAGAAAGAACTGAAGGCACCAACTTATAATTTTGAAGAAAAGCATTACTACTGTTTTTTTTGTGATGAATACAAACTTCAACTTGACAGCTCTTCCTTTTCTACAATGCAAGGTCTGCCTGTAGCAGGGAAACAAAGCCTAGTTTTTGGGCTCAAAATTACCAGCTGATGAAAGCTCATGGTGTATCTCACGCTGAGAATACAAAATTTCTTCTGCCCTGAATAAATTTGCATAATTGACAGAATTTAGATTAGCTCAATTACTCAAACAGACATGTACTCTTCTGATGCATTTCATCACTCAGCTTCATACTGACACTGATGGAATAAAAACGAATGTGTCCAAAATTAACTATGTACTAACATTTCCATCAGACTGAATTTTAATCTCTTCTCTCTCTTTCTGGAACTTTATTTCCATTAGCAAAGGAAATGTTCTTCTCATAATAAGTGGACTGCTGTAAAAATTATTTCAGTTTAATTCAAACTTAGCATCATTTTCCTTGAGACATGGGATCAATTATGAACAATTCACTGTCCAATTATTAAGGGCACATGGTATAATATATACTGCACTGTAGTAAAAAGTGATACCAGCATCCAGGTGAAAATACAGATTAGATTTTAAAGTAGAATACAAAGTTACAGGAAACAAATTTATGCATTCTGTTAAGGATACTAGGCAATTGGGAGAAATTTTATATGATTTCTCCAGGACTGGGGAGAAGAAACAGCCTAACATTTTTCTTTTAACTTGGGCTATTAGTACCTACTTTTTGCAGCAACAATCTGTCAAAGCAAGAAAAAAAAGCAGCACAGTTCTAACAAAGTTAGTCAGAAAAACCCTACACTTTCTTCAAGTTTTTAAGTTCAACTTGAAAATACATGGAAAATGTTTAGCATCAAAAGAATCACTGAAATACCAAATATTTTAGTGATATGTATCATACATTGTGCACATCATTAGCTTCGACTTTGCAAGCCATGTTCTGTGTAATTCAGATGACTTTTGTATTTTACACTTACCTTTTATAATGACGCATGCAGTAAAGCATAAAGTCATTATATTTTTAGTATCTTGGCTTATTTTTGTTATGGTTTTGCTACACATGGCAGGTATTGATGCATAGTTGGAAACATCAGTGAATTTGAAATGCATGTGATATACTGGTAAGGAGTTGGGCAATTCACTTGTAGCAGGCAGGTGTTAGGTGAGGACATGTAGCAGGATGCTCTGCCTGGATGGGGGTATGACACTGCCCGCTCTCCGGCCACTGGTGTTCCGGCTAGCTCTTGGCCGATGGCAGTGCCAAGAGTGGGGAACCACGTGGGGACTATGTTTCCCAGCGTGGAACCTCCAGAGCTCTACGTACACCGGGCTCTGTAGATCTCAGGGTGTCAGCGGTCGTGGCAAAAGGATCTGAGAGGACTCAGTTTCTTCAATTTCCCAGGAACAAGTTTATTTATAGGAACAGGGAGCTGGACAGGGGTGAGGGCTGGGACCACGGGAAGAAGTCTGAGCCGAGACTCCCCGAGCACCTCTGTGCGTTGGGTTATAAGGACAATGGGCGGTCAGAACATCAACCAATGGGAAGTTCGCGAGGGAGGAGTTGGGGGAATGGAATACAATATCGAGGACCAATGGTATGGACGCAGGGGAGGGGCGGCAGATGTACAAGCAATGGGGCATCGAGGAAAGGGTGATGAGCAGGGAAGAGACTAGAACAAAAGGTGGGGTTTACAGTGACTGATAGGGCTCGGGGGCAGGATAAAGGTGATGGGTGGAGAACACTCTGAAAAAAGGGAAAGGGCTTACAATGATTGAGAACCGGGGACAAACCATTCAGGGATAACAGGGGAGCAACTGGGGCAAATCAACTTAAACTTAACAACATCAAACAAACATTAAACGAACAGGCGGCAACAGGGGTAAAACAACCCAAATAATTCCCTGTTTGCAAAGCTACCAGTGATGAATGGAGGAGGTGGTCCTGGTGCTTTTGGTGCTGAATAACGCTGAAACCAGCCTGACTCATCAATCCCAGAGTTAAACTTATTTGTTAGAGAGGTGAAGCTGTGGCAGACCTGGTAAAGTACCAGAAAGAACTACTAACTTATCTAAAGATGCTGAGCTGACACAGCTGGCCTGGAAACATAGGCCCCACTCCCACTTTTTAATGAGTGGGGAGATACAGTCTTCCAGCAATCCCCTTTCTGGAGCTTGTGTGGAGATTCCTTCCTCGAGTTGGGATTTGCATCAAGGTTACCCCTTGAAGCTGGGAGAAAGAGATTTGCCCACAGTTGTTGGTATGGGTTAGTAAAATCAATCTCTGCTTCATAATTTCTTTTGCTACCTTTGATAAAATTCAGTATTACTTCAAAAATAGTGGACTGAACTAGAGTAGTAGTTACAGCTACTTATACTACATAGTAAATAATTCTGATTAAGATCTTTTAGTCTCATCATTATCATAATAAGTAATTTATATAAATATCTCTAGTTTGTCATCCTTAATCCTGTGGGACAAAGCTGTGAAAAGCTTCAATAACGACTATTTAATCCATTAACATAAACCATTAACAGAGTGAGGGGCTAAGGATGGGTCCAGCTCCACCCAGAGGCCTCTGTTAGAAGTTTACAAAGCAAGAGGGTCCTGTCTGTGCCTTGTAACCCAACGGGAGGTCTTCTCTATAATCATTGTAGCTCCTACTCTGCCCACGACAAACAGGCTGAAACAAACACCTAACTTCCCCTTTGTACCCTACTCTGGCTACCCACAAATTACAGCAGTACATGCCAAGTGTCAGTTTACCTTGAAAAGCTGCCGATGGCCTCAGCTAAAGCTGCCAAAATGTCAGGTTAAGGTGTGAGACTGTCATGTCTGTCTGGAGGGAAAGAAGTCATGGTAAAAAGTACTTGCTACTTTCCGTAATATGTATCTGAGAGGGGTTTGCCTATTGTTGTGGTAGAACTGGTGTAAGAACACGGCCAGAAAAAAAATGTTTCAAAATACAGCTCCAAGCAACTGTAAAAGCTCACACAGAAATATCTAGAAATAAAGATAATTAAAATATGTAGCTTTAAACTACTGAAGATGTACTGATCCTTAAACATAGCTAGAATGGTACAGTACTGATCTTAAGGACTGGAGGTAGACATACAGTTACCAGAAACACTACAGCTACAGTCTAAAAGTGAGAAAGTATAATTCTACACTTTGTTCCTATACACATTTCCCTTTGCAAAAGATCTGGATAAAGCACAAAATTATACAAGTATTATACCATGAAACAAGAACACAGAAAATTTTCTACACGGGTTTCAATGTTCACCCCTTGCACAAAATTTATTCATTATTGGCATTTCATAGCCTGTAGTTTAAAATACAGGATAGAAGTGAATGAATGAGCAATGCTCCTCTAGTAAACCTTTATGTCTTTGGATAAAAGACAGTTTTGATCTGAGGGCTCTAAAGCAAGACATTTCTTATGCTGTCTCTGGAAAACTCCAAAGGACAGAAATTCACAGCATGAGGATAACCCTCTAAGGAATGTTTTGTTCTTCCAATCTTCTTTCCAAGAAAGAAACCTTTTATTCATTTTATAATAAAGGATAGACAGGCCCACTGCACTATTGTACAAACTACCAAATTTGCATTGGCATACATTCCTAACATGAAGAACAGACATGACAGGGACTATTCTTCTGGTGCAAAGACATTTTAAAGAGGTGTAACGCTTTCCGTGATTAGCATAGTGCTGCAAAGAGCCTTAAGTATTCTGCAGCTACAGAAAGTTTCTGGTACTCATTAAGACAGGCATACCAGTTAATAATTTTTTTTAAACTTTATTCTATTACATTTAATAACGTAAATTTACACATTGCTTAAACCCTTACACCCATTGGTAACCTAAGTTAAGTACATACTACCTTATACATGCAGTTCCATAAAAATGATCCCCTTTGACAGCTATTCATCACAAGCTGGAGTAGTTAAGGCCCCATCTCTTCAATGGGAGGAGAATAAAAAATTTAAAAATTATTAATAGACATTCTCAGCTTGTACATCATAAACTACACAAATCCAGACAGTCTTGTCTAGTTAGACAAGACCAGACAAGTTTTAATTTGGGACTCTTTCTGAGAGATGTCTATAAATGAAAACTGAATAGTCCATAGTGCAAATTACTACCTCATAAACTGCAGCATAATAATACTTTTCCTTATGGAACTTTTTTTAATGAGGAAATTTCTATTTCTGTATGACGATAATAATATTAATAACAATAATAATGCATTTTATTTTACAATTATGAGGATGATATTGCACTTAATGGAAAATGCTTTACTGAGTAGTACTGTCTTTAAGCAAACTTGTGTTATAAGCAGTTTTTATTTTCTTTTGTCTCCCTGAATCTTCACACAATTCTTAAATATTTACTAAAATTCCCTGGTTCAAATTAAATAGTATTCATAATTAGTGTATTTTTCAAAATTAAATAATTTGGCCAGCACATCATAATACTACAACCAAACTGTCTACACCATCCTAATTTTGAAGCTAGTAATTATCTGCAAATTTAGTACTAAGCAACTACACGGGGATACAGAATTTAGTAAAACACTCTGTGATTACAAGTTCAAAGAGGTGTGGATAGACAGTGTGAAATTCAGGCAGTATTTCTTTTCAAATGGTTGAATACGAAAGTCCAGCTGGTCTCCTAACATATAAATAAATTCAAAAGGCTAACTGAGTGATTTTTTAGAAGTGCCATACACTGTTAAATCCTCAGTAATACCTAGCATTTATATAGAACTTCACAATTTTAAAGTGCTATACAGATACTATCTGGATGAAATGTATTCTCCAAAGGCAGAATACAAATCCAAAGTGAATGGTGATCAGATGACTGGCAGTAATAGAAAGTACTTTACCATGACAGTAATTTGTAATGTAATTACTACAGAGAGGAACTAAGTACTTTATAATCAGCTCGCTATGCATGAACTATCATGGAAGACCACACACTGTACAAGGGAAATGTACAGATATAAAATTATTACCCTTCCTTAAATAGGTTCTATGACCACAAGGAATTGACACAAGAGCTGTAATTGGCTCCACAACCTTAAAATTACTAACTCAGAAGGTGTAGTAAACGTAAGGAAACCCTTCAGTGACAGACAGACAGGTTATTTCAAGTGCTACCGCAAACCACTTTCAAAAGCCATTATTCCTACACATCAATGCGAATTCCATGTTTTATAGACATTAATTCTCTAGTGCCCGTTAAATACATAATAAATGAACATAGATGAGGTAAAGATGCTGTAATTGCCACATACAGCCAATACGGCAAGGGAGGAGTTTTTCCAAATGGGCAGATCCAGAGGCCATGACGAATCCCATCACGGACATGATGAGAAGTCCAGGATATGAACAACATCCAGGGAAGAAAGCACCATGAGTCCTTAAGCCTGAAAAGTTGCATGATAAACTTTAATGTCAGAGCCACCACAGGAATCACAGTAGAACAATGAAGAAGTGGTCTCCGTGGAAGAGTCAGAGCAGCCTGCAGAAGAGAAAAATATTATTGTCAATGGCTACAACAATGGTGACAAGAGAAAAAAAGTTTCATGAGTGTCTACAGGTGTACTGTCAGGTGACTAAGTGGAAGCAGAAAGAAAAACATACTGTTCCTTTCCATTACAATTAATTTAATTTTATGCATGAGAGCTGTGTGCTGCCCTGTCTCTCTATTGTATGATATGAATCATGCATCCTACTAAGTACTATCATCAGCAAAACAGGGAGGGAGAGGGATGAGGAATCCTATTTGTCACACAGTTATGTGGTACACAGGAACTTGTATAATCTGCTGCACTTATTATATATATTTAACTTCAAGATAATTAAAAGGAAAACAACCATGCAATACACTTGAAATATTTAATGTTTTACTTGAAATAAATCACATGCTTTAATGGCATTTACTTCCAAAAATACATCCTGTATTTTACTACAGTTGTCACATGGAAAGTTGGTTCAGTTGTGCCGTGTTTAAAACAGAAGGATAATTTTCCATGGGACAAAAATATGATCAAAGTTACATGTATTTTGAGCACCTTGAGACAGTATTCTTCATGGACAGGCAAAACAAAGTTCATAAGCCAAGATCTGAAGCATTTGTATCAACAATATCAACAACTTAACAGTAACTCAGTTGAAAGCCTGATATTTGGTTTTAATAAGGTGACTGTCTAGCTAGTGAGATGAGATTCAGCCATTTTAAGAAATGATAATATCAACTTAATATACATGTTTTAGAAGATACTCTGTAGGAACTCACTAGCAACAGTTACAACCACCACCACAAACTTAAACACAATAAAAAACCATAATGGTATTTTGAATTTGTATTCGACAAATAAGTAGATTCTGGTGTCTGTAAGCACAGGAGAAACAACAGCAGATTACTAAGAGGTCTACAGAAGAGCTGATGTGATTTTCATTGGCTTAATTTAGATACTGGTGAGCACTCAGAAAACCTGTAACAAGGCACCAGAGATGTATCATGACAGTATACCTTTACTATGTTGAAACACATCCCTCACCACACCTACTGCAGAAGGCAAACAAAGGCTAACCTGTTCATCCTTCAGTCCTAGTCCTTGCAGGATTCAACAGCAAGAGGACCTCATACTGAGACTCTGGCACAGGTTCATCAAGCTCATGCATAATTTAGATCACTGCATGGAACACTATCCTCTCTGCAAGGAAACTCTGATGTAGCCTTAGCCAGTTAATATATAGGAAGCTACAGACTACCTTGAAATATAACAGCTCACACTTTAAACCACAGCCAACATGAAAAGGCCTGCAGAAAGCTTTGCTCTTTTAGCTTCCCATCACATGCTTGTCTGTGACACTCCTGATCAGGTAATGGGATGAGGTAAAAGCTCACAAACTGTCGCAACAATTCTTAACTCTAATGTTGTGGACCCAATTCCTTTAAGTTGGAGCAAAAGGTGTATTTTCTTCAATTTCAGCTCTGTTTCACACAAGCAGATTTTTCAGAAATTAAAGTGGAAAAAAATCTTGTGATGGTGAAATTGTTTATCACCTGCCTTTCAAAGAGTCAGATTTTTGTTACTGTCAACAGGAGCCTCAAAAGTACATACTAACCTAATTTTGAAAAAAACCTGCATAGTGATATGTTTTGGCAGATAATCCTCTATTTCTGCACTTGGAAAAAAAACAGTAGCAAAGTCTAAATTAGTCTTCTCTCTGGCCGATTAAGGTAAGGTGCCAACAGAGACACAGTGAGTAAGGAAAATTTTAATGTTACTTATGTACACAGTTTATCAGTATTGATGCCAAGGTGATGCTTAAATTCTTTTCATATAAATTTCAGATGGCAGGGTTGTTATAGCAATATAGTTGATATAGCAAACCTGTATGTTCAATTTTAGCACGAGAAAGTCCTGTTCTCTAACTACAGGACAGCCATCGAGCTTCTGATATGTTGCTGCCCAAGGTCTGAGAGAAGAACAGTCTGCTTCCTCTTTTACATTCTGCAACTAGAAAGAACACTTACATTCTTGAGTTGCCAAGTCGTGGAGACAGGTAGTTCTTTTTGCTAATATAAGCTGCTATACTCTTTCTCCTAATAGGAGAAACAATCAAAAAATTTGTTTGCCTTTAGAAAGCACCCGATCTTAAAAAACAAAACAACAAAACCCCAATAAATCAAACAACAACAACAAACCCCTGCAAAAAAACATAAAAACAAGCCTTTTCTGTCTTAAACGTCCGAAAAATTTTGCAAACAGGATTTATTTTGCAAATGACCTTTTCCATCTGCCTACATGTTCAACCACATCATCTTGCAGTTGTTTCTCCTCCAGCCTCTCTCACTACAATGAGCAGCTGGAGACAGGAGACAGTAATTGCATGCAGGAGAACCCATGCAAATTATCTGCTTTACTGCTCATGGTGACACCATAGATATTATGTAACAACAGATGCTCCCTCCCTGGTATTCTGCACTGCTTCACAAGCCTGACGTCTTTAGTTTGTAGCAACATACTCAGTGTAACATATATTATAGTAACATATATTAATATTAATATATTAACAATAAATATATTAAAATATAGTAACATATTCCATATAGTAATTGTGCTTGCGCAAAGCTTATTCTCCAGTTCCAGAAATGCTCCTGTACAGCCCTGGTCAGTCACGGGTGACACATTTCCCAGCAGTGTTACATATGTTTGTCACCAACTGCATGTTCTACACTTCTAGAATTTGGTGAGTCTTTAGCAGCAAGACAGCAATTTCTGCATGTTTGTATGTCTATGGTCCTGGTGGAGCCTGAGAATAGTCCATTATGTCATGCCAGCACTCCTGACTGAAGACACACTGCAGAAACGACCACCTTTGGACTAGTCAGTGAGACAGGTTCTTCTATACTTGTGTGCACAGTAAAAAACACATGGAACACAAAGAACTACAAATTCCAAGTAATGAAGTAATTGTAGACTTCATACTTGTTGCAAAAATAATGTGGGCAAAAGGTCAGATCACATGGTACTTGGTACACAAGTATTTATCAGAGCAAACATATAAATACCACAGGTGACTATTTACCCTGAATACTGCAGAAAAATAATGATGACCACGAAAAACAGACCAATGGCCAAAGAATCCAAGTGCTGAGTGGCATCAGCAGGAACAGAAGCAGATGACTAGAGTAGTGTGAAGGCAGCAGTTGGAGGTAGAAGGCAGTACTGCCTTGTGCTGCATAAAAAGGTTACCCCAGAAAAAGGAACTCATCATCAGATTTAAAAGTGATGATGACGAGCTTTATATGCAATTGTGTACAGTGAAATATACTATTGGTACAAATTACTAATAGTGGTGTGGTTCGTTAATTAGACTTTTTAATTTGTTATTTAGTAATGTGTTGCAACAGCAGTAAACATGTTAGTCTCTTAAAGCAATTACTCTCAACCATGCAATTTAAAGATGAAGAATGGGACTGTAACTACCAGATATGCAGTTAAAAAGTATCTAAAAAACACATAGTAAAACAATATCCCATGAAGTAATAAATTACAAACAAAATTGTGCCAAGAAACTGAGAGGCACATCATATTAAACCCCAAGAAAGAAAAATTACACATTACAATCAGATCTAGCTGGCCAGACAGAAGCAAAGTAATGGGCATTATGTTACATCACAAACCAAAGGGACTCTGATGGCACAGCAAGAAGACAAAACCTGCAACAGATTATTATTTTTTTTAAAGGAAAGAAGCATTGTATTTTTGTGCCATTGAAAGGCATTAAATTACAGCATTTGGCTCAAATGAAGTCTCACCTAAAATGCTACTCACAGTTGTGGACAGGACCCTTTAGAGGTAATTTAAGCGAAAAAAGTGATACAGAGGAGAGGAGAAAAATTGTTTGAGGTTTAGAAAACATAAATTTATTCCTTTAAGATTTTTTTTTTTTTTAAGTTATTTAGTTGAGAAGAGAGTCTTTGAAAAGAATACTGGCTTTACAAGTTGTAATGATTTTGCTCTACGAGTCGGAAGACCTACACTGGATTATCTCCTTTATTAGCACAGTTAACATATGGAAAGGAAAGGAGCTGGTAGGCAAATCAGCCTGTAAAAGCCTTTGATTATGTTGTCTTCTCCTTACTTAGCTAAATACATTTGGCTACTAAAAGGGCTATGATTCTATCCGCGAAGTTTTGTGTTCCCGATTTGAAAAACATTTTGGGGGGGAGCAAAGAAATCAGCTGTCTTTTGCAAAAAAACCCCAAACTTAAAGAATAAGAGAACTGGATCTAACTGTCACCAACAATACTTCAGGCTGGATTAGTAAATGAACCGCAATCTGCTTGGGAACTGAAACCACATAGGAAGAAATTAAGCCACAAAATTACAAAAACTGACTTGGTTTCACACAGTAGGGATAGGCCAGGCTACACAAATGTTCCCCATCATGGAAGGTGTATTTAATCTTGCCTCACTGCCAAGTGGCAGGTCACCTCCTAATTCCATGACACAATTCAACAGTCAGCTTCTCAGACTTTGGTGAAGTGGGACATCTAGTGTTTGTAATTAAGAAAAATACTGGTAATCATCTGAAATGCATGAAAAAAGAGCAATAAAATTTTAATACTTTCTAACAGCTAGCCATTCATTTACTTGCATTCACTGATTTTAAAATAAGAAAAAACAGATGAGAATAAGTAGAGATTTAAATTCTATTCCATATTGCATGCAGTAATAATTTTATATGAATTTTATACCATTTATCAACCAAGCTAACTTTTCTTCTCTTTACATTGCATTTCCACATGCAAGAAGTACAGAGAAGGGGAGAACTGTTTAGGAAAGAATGATGCCAAGCACCAGGACATGCTGGAGTCTGACTGTCCATGTAACAAATTGGTGGTTAGTGGTATCCTGGGCTGCACTGGGAATGTGGCCAGCTGCCTGAGGAACCCAATTGTTTCCTTTTTCCTCAGCACTGGTAAAGCCAAGAGGGGAAAACTGATCAAATGCACAAATAAAAGGCATCTTTTCTCTACAAAAATAGTAGACAACTGTATGTCAACAAAGCCTATTTTTCCATTGTAAGTCTGATTTTTACATCTCGGCTATAAGCAATATTTGCCTCTTGCACTTAGCTGTAGCCTAAATATTTATTAAAAATTGGTAAACCATTTTTCTTCTTTACTTACATGAATATAAAGGATTTCCTTTCCTTTCCTTTTTCCTTTCCTTTCCTTTTTCCTTTCCTTTCCTCTTTCCTTTCCTTTTTCCTTTCCTTTCCCCTTTCCCTTCCTTCCCTTTCCTTTCCCCTTCCCTTTCCTTTCCCCTTCCCTTTCCTTTCCCCTTCCCTTTCCTTTCCCCTTCCCTTTCCTTTCCCCTTCCCTTTCCTTTCCGCACCTTTCCTTTCCTTTCCCCTTCCCCTTCCCCTTCCCCTTCCCCTTCCCTTTCCCCTTCCCACTATTACCTTATGAACAGGGTAATAGCATTATGAGCAAACTAGAGGAGGAAAACTACTGGAAGAGTGCAATAGTCTGGTAGTAACAATCCTATTGAGAAACTCAGTCCTAACAAGCAGTTTTGCAAATAAATGACGATCTATTCACTGCTTAACAGGAGCCAATTCAACTTTTTACTTTTATTAATAAGCTGATTTATTAATAAGCTTTCCTACTATTTTTTGGTTTTGTTTTTTTTTTAATTTTATTTTTGAATGAACTATATTTAAATGCAACTTAGACTGCCTTTTTAAAGGTGACAGTTCACATATAGCTTATTCGTGGGAGAAATATTCAGGGCTGGCTAAATCCAATGTATTACTCATAAGGACTGAATTAAATTACACAGAAGCTCTATCATCAAAGTTTCAGATATTTCTACCCCACATTTCAGATATTTCTAACCCTTATGGTAAAGAGAAGCAGAATAATCCACTTCACCCACAAAAGTGTGCAAGGCAGCATTTAACTCCTTAAGCTGGGTAACAAAGCAACTATGTGACACATATAGAATAGCACGTACATGTGCAAAACTCTTTTTTTCCTTCTCATAGGAAGGAAGCAGAAAGTAAGTAGGAAGTAGCAGAAACTGAACAGTCAATGTAAAATATTTTTATGCCTTTTAAAATCATAATAAATATAAAATATAATTCCTGTATATCTATTAAATGTATTTAATTAAAATATCAATTGAACTTTTTTTGTATAGGACATGATAGAAGAACAATAACATAAATAGTGATAAATTAACAAACTACTGATCTATTGACTTACCTTTAATGACAGAGATCCAGCAAGAAAGAAGTGGTCCACATCAATGATAGAGGCAAGGAAGCCAGCCAGGGTGATCTCAGTGAAGTCACTTTTCTTCCTGAGTCCAATCACTATTGCCCAGGACCACATCCCCAGTATACCATGCACTGCATTATCAGATAAGGCTCGGAGCCAGTCATTTTGCTGAATGAAGGAAAACTGCAGAAGTCTGTCTGCTATAAAGCAGAATATCCCCAAACCTAGACTGGAAATAATTGAGGCTGTGCTGAAAGTCTGAAGAAGAGCATGGGCCTTTTCAGTCTCAGATGCCATGACAAAAACCATGTTGTAGCACACAAAATGTCATCAGGATACACACTGTGCATTGTCCTTTGTATCGTCAGTTGTTCTGTAAATGTCAGAGATCAGAAAGAAAACTACTAAATAAAGAAAATCCATTTGCACAAAACAGTTGTTACCACAGCTACAACCGGGCATTAAGACCCCAAATTCAGTGTTTGCATTAAACCTTCACAGGGAATTTTTAATTTCAGTTAGTTTATTGGCTTAAACAGTACAGCTCTGAATTAAAATACCTGCCCTGTTTTAATTAGAACCAGCACAAGTAACATGGAGAGCTCTAATTCCACTTACTGAAATGTTAAATATTACGAAATAACTTGAAACATATCTATGATAATACACTGAATATGTTTCAAGACTCTTTCTGATCTTAAATACATTATTTAATCCAATGAAATACTTTACACTATAATAACAAAAGAAGATTCAGTTTGGAGGACTCTTAGGACTGATGCTCAAAATCCCAGATTTCTCTAAACAACAACTGTTAAAACTGAGTTTTCAATCTGTAATCCAAACCACTGCTTTAATTTACATTCTTTGCTAACATGTGTAGTATTCCCCTGGTACCCTTTCCTGAGCAATGCTTTGATTAGTTTGGAGACTTAAACGTAGAATAAACCTTAAGAAAACCAAACCCACTAAAATGTCTTCACTATTTATAATAAATACAAAGTCAACAACCATTTAGTCAAGCAAAGTAATCAAAACACCTCCTTACAGAGCAAAACTACCTAAGCTTTTCCTCAGCATGTGCTCCATCAGAGAAGTTGGCTGTTACTTTTAGGACTTACCTATTGTCTGCCACATTACCTACATAACTCCTCTTTTTGCAAGAGAAGTTCTAACTGTCCCAGCGGCTATGCTAGTCTTTTTGGGGAGTTGTAGGGACAGACCACAGTTTTAAAGCCTATATCCTACCAAAAAATGGATTCTTCCCATGGGTTTGCCATTTTTGTGCAACACATTAAATCCTGACAACCCTTCTTTAGGTAAATTCTTATTGTGAAGGGCCTTTTTAAGTTAATGTCTTGGTTTGAAAAGAGACATTATCAGACATATAAGACATCAGAATTCCTAAACTGAAACATAACAATTCATAATTTCAAACATATGTAAATCTCACAAAATATAAATGTTTCTTCCTGATTATTTACATGCCTGTTGTAGAATTATTCACAAGAAAGAACTACTGGCATCTCTGCAGGAAAAGAAAAAGCCCACTAAATAATTTATTTAGAAAACATTTTAAAAAGTAAAAGAGAAGAAAGCATGAATAATACATGGACTTTGCATAGAGATGAAAAAAGTGTGTCAAGTTTAGTCTGTTAACCATGACTGTGCCTCTTCTGAATGAATATGTAGACACAAGGTTATTTCCTGAAACAATGGAAGTGCTGTTTTCTGGTGAGTGACCTTATGGTACACAGGACATTGCTGAATAAATTCCATTTTAAAGAAAAAAATAGCAGTCTCCTTACAAATGTCTCTTCTATATGGCCATCATGTCAGATTGGATTTCACTTACAATTACCATAAAAGCTGTGTAAGAATCCAATCTGTGAAGAGGTGATGTAGCAAGATACCTTTAAAAAGCACACCAGTATTCAGAATCAAACTTCCCCTGGGACTAGGAGAACATTTTTTTTTCCATCACAGGTGCCTTACTCCAGTAGGAGATGTCTGTGCTCTATGCCTCAGTGTTGAGCCTCTGTGCTTTCTGAATCCAGTCTGCCCAGTCCAGTGCAGGAAATACCAATCACCATTTGTCCCATCCTAAATAAAAACAAACCAGGCGCCAGTAAGCGCTGATATTAGGCAAAACAGCATACATGAAATATGAACAGTAAAAAAATCCAGAAAGAATAAACATATATTTAATTAATTTGTAAAAAAATATAATTGAGCTAAAAGCAACTTCATCTAAGCTTTGAAGCTCTGTAAAAGAAAGCAGAAAAAAGACCATAAAACAAGAGAAGAGCAGAAATAAAAATAGAACATTATAGCAACTAAAAGATAATAAAACACAAAGTCCAAAAAGAACAGTTCCAGTCTTCTACATAATTGCATTTCAATGGATAGCGCAATCAATTTTTACAGATTTCTTCTTGTGCCTGGAAGATTCCCACCTGATGAAACATTTATGAGTCCCACTCAGGGATCTCTTTTTAAATTCCACCCCATCACTTAGTGACCTTGGAAGAGATAGAGATCTAGAAATTAATACAGCAAGAGAGGTCTGTGTCAGTTCTGTGTTAGGCTTACACTTTTGTTATGGGTAATGTTGGCAGGTGTTCTTTGCACCAGAATGAAGAACAGGATGCAAACTGGCTTCAGGTTGACCTCAGTCAAGAGCCATGTCCTACTGTTCTTTTTAAACTGTTCATTTCAGCCTCCTTTTGAGACAAAAATGAGTGCTGCCTGTGTAAAAATCAACTCACGTTCCCAGGTACAACAGAATTTCCCAGAAATATTCTGCACATCAAGAGGGAAATCAGACCAGAAAAACCAAACCTCTGGCCAACCAAAATAATCTTTGAAATTATAAATTTTAATGTAAAACTAGAACATTTTTTCTCCCTGCAAAATGATGCTTTTCAGGCTCTTTACAAAATATCATAATAAAACATCAATTTTTCCAGCCCATAAATCTCAGAAAGCAGTTGTGTAGCTTGCATTATTGTTAAAACAGAAAAGTGGGGAATAATTCACAAAAGACTGCTTCAAAACTTCTGTGTCAGCCCAGTTCACATCCTGAAGGGAAATTCTAGTTAGATTTTACATAAAACACAACAGCTGACAGACTAACCCAGCTTTGAGCTGTGGTTTCCCATGACATTTTTACATGAGATAAAGCACTAAGCATAGTCTCTGTAGTCCCAGAATTGAATTTTGCAGATATGCTTAATTTAATTTAAGGAAATAACCAAAGTAATTTTTATGAACACACAGTTAACACTTTAAATTACTGACACAAGAAGATATTTAGATCAAAAACTGTAAATACACTTATGGGAAAATAGCTGACAATAAGAGGCCATGGTGTACGAGCAAAAAAAATACAATGGCTAAAATTACCACTCAGATATATTGCTCTGTATAATTTTTGCCCCAGTTTTGCATGACGCTATCAGATATGTGAATACATATAGGAATTTAATGCATGAAGTTACAGAATCAATTAGGTTGGGCAAGACATCTGAGATCATCAAGTCCAACCTACAATGGAACACCCTGCCAAGTAATATTATTATGCAGTCTACACAAGAAGTAAAAAGACTGTGATCCCTTACAATTCTATAATCTCCTAAACCCCTCATTATTTGATATTGGATGTTAATTTATTTTGAAAACTATATGAAGCAGAATTAAGACACCAGTTCAAGCCTTTATCGTACAATCCTGTGGAAAAGGAGATACCAGCCCAAAATTATCCCAGAAAAACTGTCAGTGCCAGCATTTTTGGGTCAGATAATTGTAACACATTATTGGAGTGATCACGCAAATACTTTTGGGCCAGATAATTACAATCCATTATTGTGGTGCTCTAGCAAATACTTTTGGGCCAGATAATTATAACACATTTCTGAGGCTGGAGAGGGCAAAAGCCCAGAAGGAAGCGGTAGGATTTTACCAAGACGCTGAAGAGCACACTAAATTAAACCCAGTAGGAAATTAACCTAGAAACCCGAGATCAGCAGGAGCGTGAGGGGAGGCGCGGGGCCTCGGCGGGGTGAGGGGCGCGGGAGCCGCCGCCGCCGCCCGCCCCGCCCGCCCCGGAGCCCACCTGGAGCGCGGCCGCCGCCATCCGCCCTTCACCCCATGGGGCTCAGCCACCCCGATCCCGGCAGGAGCGGCCCGGGAAGCCCTCAGGCAGCGGGCTTGGAAGCGCCTCCGGGAGCCGGTTAGGAAGCATGCGTGGCCGCGGAGCAGGCTGGGACCCGGACCCGCCTCGTCTCCTCCCGTCCCCGCCCCGCGCGGCCAGTGGGGCTTGGTTGTGAGGGAAAGATGTTTCCAGGATTATTAAATATAGGATTTGGGAGTTCGCGTTTTGGCTCCTTTAAGTGCTGGGGGTAAATCAGTTATGATAATATAATATTTATATGTTTCTAACATAAATTATGAGGGCTTAGTGTTATTACTAAGGACATCGTGCGCTGCTGACATGCCATAGAGCAGAGAAGTGTCTTCTGCCCTGAAATTAGTACTTATTTACTCAAAGAGAGCACTATAGAAAGCGTTTGGGAAACATTTTATTCGGTATTAAGACTTCTTGGTGTAAACATCTGAATAAAAGCACGTTTTTACACTGAAAACTTCCCGTGTCTATGCTGCTCATTTCAGCAGTGATCCATTAATCAAATTGATTCAAACATATATTCATACATTAAAAGCAACACTGTCAGGTCAGGCCCGACCTATTCATACAGCAGTGCTCCATTATCTCAACTGTTCTCTTTTCCTATACCAAACATAGCACTGGTGTTATTATTGATATTGCACTAGCATCTGACAGACTTCCCCAGAAATATACTGGCAACTTGTCCCTCTGCTTCAGCCTTCATTCCTCTCTCCCCTCAGAGTCTCCCCAGACACAGCTGGGACAGCTTCTATGAGGACATGGAATACAGGGCATCATGTGCCTGGGGGCTTCACTTCCCAGAAGCAGCAAGCAGGCGTTCAATATCCTGAATGACTTTAGAAGTTTTTTCCAAAGCCTCCAAGACGCAACCTTCACTGAGTTCTTCCGTCTCAACCCTGTTTTCTTTTTTTCTGACAGCAATACCAGATGGATTGGATTTTGCAGCAGATGTCCTTTTCAGAATGTTGCTACTGTCTAATAAAACTAGTGTTACTTTGTTAAGAAAAAGTTTCAGAGTATTCCTCCTAAAAAGAAAAATTAGTCTCTGCATTTATATTCATCATTCTGCTTTGCCAAGTCTCACATTTTGTAGTATGGAAATTACATACAGCTAAAAAAAGAAAAAGACTATTACTTAAAACGTCTACAACATTTATAGAAAAATGTCCTTTAGACTTCAATTTATCCAAAAGTTACTTTGAAAAGAAAACAGGTGTTAAAGCCTGCACTTTTCATACTAATAGAATTGAACACTGGCTTAGAGACAATTATAGAGTGGCTTTAAACAGATTCAGCACAGTGCACATTTTGAGCTAGCTCAACACAACACTAAGGTAGAACAATACTAAGGTAACTGATAAACAGAAAGATACCCAAAGGGAACTGTGTTGTTCCTCTTTCAAGAACAGATCAGCAGATGACTCTTAGCAAAACTGCTGCAATACACATTAAAGGGCTTTGTTTTCTGGTGACTTTTCATTTCAGTTTTGTGCTTTGACACTGTTTTTGTGGTTTTTGTTTGTTTTTTTTCCCTTATCTTTAACACAAAATAAGTGATAAAACAAAACAGGCAAGTACGAAAATGAGGTTGTTCTAAGAAGTGAGACAGTAATAGAAGGTAAGATTAGGACAGAGAACCTCTGATGATCTAAAGTACAGATTTGAACATGCAGATAAACAGCAGAATATAAAAGTGAAAAAAATCTTTACAGTTTTTGAAAGGATACAGTTAAATCTCTGTATTTTTTCAAGCTCAGCATCAGCAGACCTGTCCAAGAAAATAAAGTTTCTTAAATGATTTAGTATCATAAAAGGTTCTCAAGGATATTTTCTACTTCAGATTTTAATTTTTAACAGTTTCTAGCAATACTGAGAATTAGATCAGCAAAATCCAAGTGGAAAAAAAAAATTTCTCTGTCTTTGATACCAGTATTTAATAGCTGACATTTGCCAATCACTTGTGTTTCTAAAACTGGGTCTCTGCTCTAAGAATAGTCTCTTTGCTGTATGTATAAATATAGATAGAATTTTCATTTCATCAGCTTATCAGCTATAAAAATGTATCAGCTGAATCTGCTATAATTTAAGTAACAAGTGCAACTGTAATTTATTTCAATTAACACATTTTTAATATCTCAATATGTGTGCAGATGATGGCAGTAGATATTTGGTCAGTAGCATGTACTAAAAAGGACAAATATGTCAGCAAGAGATACAAGTGTCATTAGGCAGTTCAAAGTAGTGTTTTGGACTGCTTAGTGTTCCATTAAAAGCCATCTTTCTTAGTCTGGTATCTTTTCTTTTCACTGCAAGACACTATTTTTGTAACATTAATTGTCCTTTGACAAAGACACCATAATTCTGATTTTTAAGTAAGACAGCCAAAGCTCAATGAAACAACCTTCACCTGAAACTCACTGAATGTTTTAAACACTGAATGAAAAATATGAAACCATATACAAAATAAATGGACTTTTAAAATAAAATTTCATTTTTGACCATTAGAAAATGCAAGATATAAGATTAAAAGCTTATAATATTTTTGAGTTTTGTTTTCAACATTATTTATAGTCAATTATTTGAGATAAAGATGAATACCAATTTTCTTCAGTTACAGAGTGTGAAGTATATTCAGCCATCTCTTTCCTTTCATTCAAACTTCTGCACCATTCTATTACTGTTCTGATGTACCTGTGTTAACATGAAAATTCAAAAAAGTAGTTATTTATATGAGAAATAAACTCATATAAATATATCTTTTCAAGCAAAAAACTAAAGGCACTAAAGAATACACCAGGATCTGAAAGAAAAAGCTATGATTCAAAATCTAGCTTTTTTCCTAGTTTGCCTTGCCATTTTTTTGTCTAGAATCTTCTTCATATTTAGATCTATACAGTTAGAGTAAATTATAACAAAATTGAATAGTGGACAAGTGTTAATTATTGTTTGTGACGATCTGCTTACTAAAATGCAACACAGAAAACTTCTGATGATTCCCATAATGAGTCTGTAATTAGAGCAAGCAGATTAGAAAAAGCAATCTGCAGGCGGAGGTCAGTATCTGTAATAAGTAAAAATTGAATAAAGTGCTGTTCAGTTCCTTATATCAGCTCTATACAGGACAAATGTGTTTGGGCTTTTTTTATCCACTGAAGTAAATGCTAAGTTGCAGCTTTAGTTATTTTTTTAAAAGACATTGCCATAACAGTTATAATGGAATCACAGCATGCAGTGGCCCTGAGTCATACAGGTCTTGAATCTTTGCTAGAAGCAAAATAGAGCTTTTATCATTACATGTTTGGTCCATCCCCACCAGTATATTGTCAGTAAATACTGTTTCTCCATATAAGAGGATTTGTAGAGAATAATTTTTATATTTAAATTGTTAAAATTAAATGATTAATTTAAATTACCTTTCATAGACCCCAGGATGACTTATTTGTATTAGCTGCTGTAGCCCATCAGGAGTGGTTAACTTACACCAGCCTACATCTTCATTTATCTTAGAAGAAAAAAAACCAAAACAACTCAAATATTAATTTTCTGCTGCAGTCCAAAGGAAAAAAAAACCCACAAGTATAGTATGCCAATTTAAGAATTAAATATCTATGAACAATCCACTTAAAAAAACTTCCAAGTATGTGTTTTGCTAGGGATAGAATCTGATATGTCATAGTCTGCTATGACAAACGCAGGGGAAAAACACCTGGCAAAGCCCCAACTCCTACTTTGTGCTATTCAAGAATAAACTATTTCTAAAACTGTGTAAAAATGTCTCCAAATCTATAGAATTTTCAATTATTTTTTGGTTTTGTATTTTATTGGCATCAGAAGTTTTGCTTGATATTATCTTTAGTTTCCTAGTAACACTTTTTCATGGAAAGTTTTAGGAATAGTCCTTCCTCTAAGTCACATGTTACCTCGATCTCACTACAGGAAGAGCTGAAATCCCAAATCATAGTCAGAGTCATCCCATCCCAAAAACCAGCATGGACTTTATGATCTGAGTACACAAGCAGTCTTCCTATGCTGGGAATAACCTTTTCATGCAGCAAAACTGGCAACATTTCTCGTCCATCAGTCTCAGATACCTAGAAACAAACAAATACATTAAAAACTTGAAGAAAGGCCGTTTATGTTGTTAAGACTGTCTGTATCTGTTCCAGATTTTTAATTCACTTGTTTTTCCAGATCACAACCAGCTCTCTTCATTATGAAATATAAATATAAATAGAAATTTAAAATGCGTGTTTTTGGTTTCCATATATCTGCCTTCCAGTCTGTGAAGATACACTCACCATTCTTCCCCCTAGATTAAGTCCTGCTCCCTATAGCCTGTATAATTATCCTTATAACACTGCAAGATTTATAAATTTTCAGCTACATACCACTTTCCAGCAGCAGAGAAAATAATTATGACTTAATGACAGTTTTGTTTTGCAGCAATACTGAAGTATTCTGAGGAGAGAAAAAAGCAAAGTATTAAGCATTTAATTCCTACTATGTCTTCTAAGCACTTGCAAATTTTGTTTTGTAAGTTTAGGTAGATCCTAGTGCTAAGATAACTTCCTTTAATTTTTATAGTTAAAATAATAATATGTGTTTTGTGTAATTTTAACTCCTGTCTTTTCTAAGTCAGTGGAATGAATGTAACATAGGTAAAGTTACTTGGTTGCCTGAGTAATAATGGAGGATATAGAGTATGGGTGTCCTGGCACATCTGGAGGTAGACTGCTCACTGAATACATCTTTTCTTCCACCTGAGTAAAGAGCAGAAAGAAGATGAGATAGTTTCAGGTACTGTAGCATGAAAACAGAATTAAGACTAAAAATTATGAAATTGCTAACCTCACAGAAGCCAACTATAATAACATTTAAATCTGCCACAGAACACAGACAAATATCTCATAGAAAAGTATATCCTTAATCCTATGTCTGTGCAAAGAAATATTGAAGTATTCAGTTTCTTTACACTCAGTAAGAACCAGGAAGTTCTCTTGTTAGACAGTAAACTGCAGGTCATTACTGAGTGGCAATGTTTGACTACAAGTTAAAGGCTGGGTTCCAAGAGTACAAATCTGATCCTTAATTCTGCTTTAAAAATACAAGGTGTTACATTAGCCCTTGAGAGGATCTCTCCTCTGGGGGAGCTTAACAGACAGACACAGAGGCAAAATCCTTTTGCCAGCACAGCACTGCTGGTCTGCAGCAAAGCCAGAACAAAACCTGCATCTTGTAGGTTCTGTCTTCCTACAGTAGGAAAGCACTTCCAAGAACAAAGAGATTAAACTCTAATCAGTACACTAGCTTCAAGACTAAACTTCTAAATTAATGAGAAATGGTTGTTGTAGAATCTTACTCTTGAGTTTGATAAAAGTTACAATGAAGAAGAATTTTCTTATTGTGTAAAATTTACAAAAATACTTTCTGAAAGAGAAAGAATAGTCTCATCTTTTTGTATGAATGATGCGGCATTATAGTAATTACCAGTATAGGGACTTCACTAAGCATTGCGTAGCCAAATGTCTTAAGGAAGCTGCTAACTTTAAGGAATTTGGAACTTTTAAATAGTTTTGTACCTTTTTTGTTCCTTTTTGGATTGCATAACGTATGAAATATTTTCCCAAAAATGATCCCTCTGACTTGAAAAATGAGTCATCACCAGGGTAAATTTCTGTGATGTTTGTCCTACCATGGATAAATCTAAGAAAAATAACAAGATTGTAAGGGAGTATTTAAAATGCTGTGTCACTGGACAAGCAAAACAGGTTATTACACCTGAAGAAAAGAATAAGCAGAAACACATTTTCAGTAACTCACATGTGAAAAACTTCTACTGTGTTGCAAACAGCAGAATAAATACAAATACAAATAAACTATTTTAACACAGAATATTAACATTACTAGACTCTTTCTTTGCACAAGTACATGGAGGTGGGATTTAAATAAGCTAAGGAAAACATTTTTTGTGTTGAGGTAAACACCTCTCAAGAGTTGCTCATTCCACTGACCACAAAACATAGTGGTCCTGAAAAGAAAAATCCAACTTTGTTAGTAGACCAGCCATACCTGGTGTACACAGAAAACTGCCAGACTGAACAATTCCTGAACAATCTGAAGGTCTTACTTGAGAACAAAAGCTCTGAAAAAACTCTGAAGTGTTGCTAAACATTTTGTTTAGATGAGATGAAAGTTTAGGAATTACAGTGAGGAAAAATCAAGAACACTCAGCAGAAAGGTTTAAACACCAGTGATGATGTCTTTTAAAAGTATTTTATCAAAGATGGTCAGGTGCTAATAGCAGTTGTAGCAATTTCAATTTGAAAGTTGTTTTTTTTCTAATTTTGTTTGTTTGTTTTGTTTTTGCTTTTGTTAGCCATATGGACAATGTGACTTGCCAGGAAATTCCACAGCTGAACATATGAATTATGTAGGTCACCAAGACAAACATTTCTAAACTATGAAATCTTCAGCAGCAAAAGGAGAAAACTAATTTGCAAAGAAACCAAGTACTATTATTGTAAGTGAAATTTGTGGGAACTCCGGCTGTCCAGTAAACCTTTAAGAAATCAGATAACCAGATCACTTAAACACGATTTCAGATTCAGACTGAAAATACACCGTGCTAGAAAATGTGAAGTCAAATTAACAAACAGCTGAAACAAAGAGACTCCGACATGAAGATTGTGTTCCATTTCTCCAAGAGTGAGAGAGGAACAAAGCAAGACATTTCATGTTAGATTTTAATTCCCATACAAATAACATCTTCAAGATAACACAAATGATCTCCTACCTGTAGAAAACACCCTGGTGCCACACAACTTGAATTAGTTGAGGGAATAAATACTTCTCTGTATCTTCATTCTGAAAGAAGTCACAGAATGTCCACCTGTGTGTGTGAAATACAATGAAAGCCTCAGTTGGCTTCTGTGAGGTTAGAAATCCATGTGTTGGTTGTTCTTTTGTGTGTGTGTGTGTGTTTGCTGGTAATAATTTCTACAGCTAGAACTGATGCACGCACACATTCAAAAGATAAAGGGACGCATATTCTCAGAGTTCTCCAATTCCTTGGTGATCCACTTTAGTTACCAAATGAAACTTCTCCATCCTGCAAATGATTTTTTCGTATTTTTAGTGATGTGCCACTGGCCCACCTCAGAAATATTATCTTTCCAAAACTGAAGAGGAAAAATCAACCCACCCCTATACAAAACCTTTTTCTTTTTTTCAATGTTCTCTTTTTCATGTACATATTCATACAGCATGTCAGGATTTTTTTTTAATCTGAACTAATTACTATAGCTTCATTACAGTAAGTTACAGAATATTGGTTTTACAATGTCATGTTTCAAGAAGTTCCTAAAAAATCCACAACTGATAGTAATTTAAAACTTTTTTTTATAGCTAGGATTCAATTTTTCACTAGAAGTTGAAGTTCCAATCTGCAGAATTTTAAAGCTTATGTTAACAACCACAAAGTAAACAGTTTAAATTACCTGTGTAGATGTGGGGCTCTGCAGCTGAGTGGCAAAGCTGTAGGTAAACAAGAAACTGTTTCATGTGTTTCAGGGTCTGCCAAAACATCACCCTCAACAGTGGTACAGCTGTTTTTCTCATATGTCTTCATTACATTTTCCACAGTATCTAAGTTACAGAATTTTAGTGCCAAGGACAAAGGATATTTCCATTCCTGTGGGCACAAGGAAACAGTCCAATGCTGTGTAACCCACGTGTATTCAGAAGAACAATTTGTGTGGAACAAAGGGACTCCATCTCCATCGCTTTGGTCCTTTGGTTTGGTTGGTTCCCTGTATTTTCCTTCAGCACAACCATGTTTATTCCTATTTTGTATTCTTTGTTTTAATGAGGCTCTTGAGTCAGAATTTTCACCTGGTGTTCCACACTGATGTCCACTTTGATAATTGCTGTTCTTTTCAGAGGAGCATGAGGATGCTGCAGATGACTGGCTGACTTTGCATAAGAACTCCACTGTAAATTCTTGCTGCAATTCTGACAAGTAAAGGTGAGCATAGCCATCTAGAGATGAGATCTTCACACTGCCATTGTCCAAACATCTTGCCAGATCAGCTGTCACAGGGTCAGGCCATTTAATTTCTAAGATATCACTGAGAAGAATCTAATACAAGAAAATGATTGGAATGTGCAGCAAGATAAAAATGACCTGCTGCCCAGAAACTGCAATGGAGCATTTATATTTAAATTAATTCAGTCCTTCTGCAAAGTGATGTATAGCAAGAAATGTTGCTCTGTATTTATCAGAGGAAGTAAACCATCTAATCTTCATATCTGCTTCCTCCTGTATTATCGGAGTTCTATCTAGCAATAATGTTTTAATTTAATCCAATCATAAATTAGTAAGGTACATGGGCAAGTGACCACATATTTGTGTTTCCAATGGCTTCTTCAGAAACAAGGGAGAGAATGTCCAAATTATCTTGTTCACTTCAATTACCAGTGAATTTGATAAAGAATTGCAAAAGGACACTAAAAAATAATCAATACCAGACAACAAGGCTCCATAAACATAATGTGATCTCAATGGGGAAAAACAATCCTAACTATATATAGTTATAAATACATGTATTTCTATATAGGAGGATGGGCTCTGAGCTGACTGCCACCAGCCAGGATTCTGGTGTTGTAATTCTCAGTCCCATGAAAACACACTCAGAGCTCACCAGGCCTGTATGTGTTTAATCACAAAAAAAAAACCTGATTATCACCAGTTTAATCAGTATGAAATGTTTGAAAGTTTTAGGAATGGAACAAGAGCAAACTGAACATATAGTAATAACACTGAATATATATTCACAGTTAACCTGCATTTTGTATACTAGCTGCAGTTCTGAACAGGCCAGACCACTGACAAGATTCCCCTCATGGAGCTGTCTAGACATGTGGGTGGCTGGACTGGCCAAAAGAAAGCCTAAGCACAGCACAGGATTGTTTTGAACTGAAGCATAAGGCAAGTAATGCAGTCTAAGTGTTTTTGTGCCCATTAAAGTATTGTCACTGGTAGTAACAGGCCTCGAGCCTCAGGTTAACTCTGCAAGGCCCTGGGCAGGCCTGTCAGGCTCATTAAAAATTCATTATGAGAGCTGAAAGATTATTATTATTATTATTATTATTATTATTATTATTATTATTATTATTATTATTATCTTACTTTATTATGGTGGACTGCTGAAGTGTGGGAAGCAGCCAGGACTTTGAAAACATGGGCACTGTTTGGTAACAGGCCACAGAACAATAAAGTGACAGTAAACTGCTGGAGAAGGACAATCTCAGGAGTTCTAAGAAGACTATTTTGGCTTTAAGAAAAGCAGGAGTTTTTCTCAAACTGAGGGGGAAGAAACCAAAGCAACAAAAAAGGGGAGGGAGAAGCCAACCAACATAGTAAGCTTGCTGTGGCCTAAGAAGTTATGTCCTTCAGCATCCTGAAGCAGGTAGTCACAAGGAATGCTGTAAGTAAAACAGTCTAGAAACTCAGCCAACCTCCAGATGAGCAAGATCTTTCAGGGCTTGAAAGAAGGTGGAACTTACTGCTGCTAAGAACAGATAATCAGCTCTTTGCTGCTGTACTTTGCAGTGAATGCAAGACTGGTAAGGACTGATGTCTTTTAATTAA
Organism: Pseudopodoces humilis; assembly: GCF_049639895.1. NCBI lineage: Eukaryota > Metazoa > Chordata > Aves > Passeriformes > Paridae > Pseudopodoces > Pseudopodoces humilis. Next base: position 63,322,594 of record NC_142203.1, on the reverse strand, counting down.
GTATAGGATGACACTGAATGACAGTGCTTTAGGCAGCTAAACATCAGCATGAAGGGTGTTACTAATAAATGGTCAGTCTAAAAGCTGTAAAACTCACTTATTAATCAGTTATCTTAAGACTCTGACCATGCTGTGCAGACACTGAACACCCAGAGAGATGCTGATCTGGAGTAGAGCTTCCAGAAATGCTAATTTTGTCCCTGCATGGATGTTCAGTCTGACCTGGAGCAGCCATTCCCACAGAGGGACACGTTGTCCCATTCCTCTCACAGACCCCAGTGGCATTTACACAGGTACCTCAGTGGGGAGATCTGACTGCCTCGGAAAACACCATCCTGTTGCACTGTGACCTCTCCGAAAAGTTTCTACCGCTAAAATGTATCAATGTACAAAATCCTAGGTTTTACCCTTGCTAGGAGTAAACAAACTTTTGTGTTTCTTTCTCCAAAGACAATGCATTAACAGAGGTCTAAGTAACAGTTAAAGTGTAATTTAAAATGGCAGAAATTTAAGAAAGATGACAGCTCCATTAGCCAAATCGCAGCTTGTACTCACACACACGCATGTGAAATTACATTAAATCCGTTAGAGAAGTTTGTTTTACGAAAGCATTACACACATAATGTGTAATCCCACCTTTATTCGTTCTGGAGGTAAAAGACGTGAAGGCAAGTACGGGCGAGAAGAAAATGTGTTCCGGAAATCTAGCGCTCGTAGAAGCTGTTCCTGTTGAAGTGCAGAGAAAAACAAACCCTATTACGAGTTTTTACATGCAGTGATAACATTTTATGCTGATTTAATAATTTTTGTGGCGCTGAGGCTATGAAACCCTCTCCTTGTTCGGGAGGATCCTCGGGCCGCCCCGTTCCCGAGCAAGGAGGCAACCCTGGCACGTCCCAAGGGATGCTCCCAGGGACGGCGCAGGGACGAGGGACAGCTCTCCCGTCCCCAAAGGCACTGCCCACCGCATACCCGGTAGGCACTGACGACGAAGGCGACCCGCTGGCGGGTGGTCTCCGGCGGCTGGAGCGGGTGGGCGGCCGCGGGGAGCGCCGCTTCGTAAAGATACTCGGAGCCGCAAGGAGAAAGCAGCAAGCGGGACCCCCCCGCGTAGTGCACCTCCACCGAGTCGTCCCCGAACAGCACCATCAGCCTTTCCGCCTCCATTGCACCGGAGGCAGAGCCCGCACGGCGGACGCTGCTTGGGCCGAAGCGGCTGAGGCGGCCGCGCCACCGCACGGCGGGAACCTCGGGGCGGGGCGAGCGCCCCAACTCCTGCCTGAGCTCCGCCCGGAGCTCCCGCCGAGCTCCGCCTGAATTCCAGCCAGAGCTCCGCCCAAACTTCTGCCGAATCACCGCCGAACTCCGCCCGAGCTTCTCCTGAGCTGCTCCCGTCCCGCTCTCGAGCTCCTCCCCAACTCAATATGTCCGTGAGGTTACCGCGCCTTCATGCTCTCTCATGATGGGTGAGCGCATTCGATACACACCTTTGTAAAATAAGCTTGAAAGAACTGCACACCGTGTCTTTGTAATTTTCTTTTTAAAATAAGTTTTAAATTTTGCTGAAAACGGGGAGGGGGGTGAGGAGGTGGGACATTTTTTGCTACTCCGGAAATAAAAGCAGTACAACTGTGCCTCTCCAAAAGACACTCGTTCAGCAGGTGCCCCGCTGCAGAGCAGGGCTCCCCACAGAACTGCTTCTCCTGCATCCCTATGCAGCCAGCACACAGCTCAGCAACTGGGCATTCGCTCCTCCCTCCCCACAGCAGCACCTCTGGAAAATCAGGAGATAGTCTGCCCATCTACAACATAGCCCGGAGACAGACTACAGATAGATAATTCTCTGGTGACAGCTCCTTTTCGTTCACTCATTCACTCAGGGCAGGATGAGCCAACACACAGGTCTGTACCTAGAACTGGGCAGTAGAAGCCCTATCTGAACAGAGAGAAAGACCAAGATGCCAAAGGACAATTTTAATATGATGCCGAGTTGCCTTTTTCTGACTATTGTATACACCATCCATCCCCCACCAATAGTTACAGTTTAACCCGAGCTGTTTCAAGTGGATTCATAGTTCATAGCTAAGTGACAATTATTATCAACCCCCACTCCCAGCACTTAGAAAATGCAGTTGAACATCCACACTAGTCCATATGGTCTCTCTTAACTGTAACGATTGTCCCTTACCTGCTTAGGGAAGTACAGGTTTCTTAGATTAGTGCTATCACGGATTGAGTGCATTCAGTACAATTTTCCATTCTCAACAGCTGTTATCTCAGCATAGATCAACACCCAGTCAAGTGGCTGCTGACACAGCCATACATCAAAATAACCAGGCTCTATTCACAATATCCCTTTTTAATGAGTATTATTCTATTCAGTACTTGCCCGAAGCAAGTTTCCAAGTATATATTGGGATTATGAATGAGCTATGAATATTGTTATTTATGGATGATGCATTATATTTTGCTGGCAATTTCACTGCTCTGGTTGGAGCCCTCAGCATAGGAACTGTGAAAGTAGGTCACCCAGGCTGAAGTAGAGGTGGCAAATCAGTAGTTCAGGGTACAGTGTAGCATCTTCCCTGAGTTTTGGCTGGAATGTAATTTTCTGTTCCTGTATCAACTAATGATCCACAGACATCAGCTGGATGACTGGAACTATAATTCAGACAGAGAGAAGTTGCAAACTTGAGCTGTCAGTAATTCAATGAGTTGTGTGTAGTAGGAAGGAAAGGCAGAATATGATAAGGAAGTAATGTCCCAGTGAGAAATAAAGATTACCAGTACAAACCTGACCAAGTGTCACTGACATTCAGCACCACAACTAAGTATTGTACTGAAAAAAAAATCCTGCCTATGTGCAGTTTCTGATACCTGTGATAACTGATGTGGTTGGGCCAATCTTGCTTCTCTTTAGTGGTACAATTATTCTAAAACTCAACAGTTGAAATGCAGTGACCTCATCTGTTAAAAAAAAAAAAAAAGCCAAAGTAGCAAGAACTTTGCAGATTTAAAATAAAAATACTGAGAACAAGCTGACTTCATTTCTGGATATGAAAATCACTGAACAGCAAAGCACATGCAAAGCAACAACTCTTGCAGCCCATTTTGAAATACTTTAAACAAAGTGTGATTTTCAAGAACTAAACATTTTTGCTTAATCATAATTAATTTATCAAGAGTGGGAAATAGCATGCATATTTTTATTGATCTGCAAAGCTTGGGTCTCATGCTCAAATTCAAATGTGAAGCCTGTTTCTTTTCAGAACCAGTGCTAAAGAACCTCGCTTCACATCTCCCCCAAATTTTGCTTTCCATGCTTCTATGCCTTCACACTGATTTACCCTTATGCCATTAAGAAAATACATCTTTTAAAAAGGTTGTACATTTGCAAGGCATTGTTCAGAAAACTGTAGATGAGAAACACTTTTACACTTTTATAGTGCATTTGAAATTTGTAAATGCTAAAATTCAGGTGAAATAACCTTTAAACCTCTCATGACTCTACTTTATCATAGGCAGAACAATGGGTGATTAAGAGTGGGCTGACAAGCAGCAGACAGGGCAATCTTGGCAGTGAGAAACCTGCTGCTTTCTTTTGCTTTCTCATATTCGCTAGCTTATATTGAAGTTCTGTGAGTTTTAAGACAAGTGGGAAAGACTTCAGTGTATCACAAAAAGATTATCCTGTTTTCCTTATGCAGCAGGACAAAGTTAAAAACATTTTTCCCTGCTGCAGTGAAGACTGAAAGCACTTACAAAGTTCATATTTAAAGACCATAAACTTCTACATTAGTTTGAACAAAAGTCTCACATTACGATTTTTAGTATTTCCAGTGGAGGAAAAAATTTGTATTACAAACTTGACCTGAGCTGTTCTCTATATATACAATTCCTAGTATCCTAGTTCCTGGATTTTTTTTTTATCCAGTGATTTGGAATGGTTCTTATCTACTCATAAAATTACTGTTTCCACAAGCTGACAGTACATCTGGAGCTGACAGCTACCTTACAGAAAAAGAAGACTCATCAAAAATCATGCAAACTAAAACATATAAAGTGCAGTCCCTTCTAGGAATGCTTGTTCCTTGGGACTTTAAATTCTGAATAAATGTAATTTCCACAAGACATCTGCTTGTAAAGCCAGCAGAAAGTCTGACCTGTATTTAAAGTTTTGTATGAAAATTATGCTCAGCTTAAGAGAATATGCATTTGAAAGTCATCTAGTTTTCGTATTTCTAGTTTCTGAATTTTAGTCTAAAGACTTTGGAATGCTAATACAGTCTTTATGAACATACTGCATTTTGATACATTTCATTTTTCCAGCAAGAATCAAAAGATAATTGTCTCTGGAACTGTGTACTTTGGAGAAAGGAGTGCTCAGTGAAGGAGAGATAGAAGAAAATAAAAAATTGTTTTTGTTTTAAAGCAAGAAGACAAGGTAGTGATATTATACCAAAGGAAATAAAGCTAGTTAAATTTTATTTTCCAAAACTCCAACCTAAATAAGTATGTTAAATAAACATCCATAAAACAGTCACTGCTTACTCTACTAGCAGATGCACAACTTATTTAACCAAACAAATAACAGTGAAATATTATCAGAATTATTTACATGCATATTTACAATGCGTGTTCTTTAGAGTAGCTAACTGTTGGGAAATACTTGTGTTTGTTTGTGGTAAGGATTTCTACTCAAGTCTAACCAGCAACAGGTAACAGGAAACAGTTCAACTGAGTTTGGCAACAACAACAATGGAGTATCCTAGGAAAACTAACATGATTATATGGAGTCAAAAAAAAGAGCAGTTGGCTTCAGAATGCTAACATTTATGAAATATATGAATTTACTCCAACTACAAAATTAAATCAAACTACATAAAATTGGAAGATTAAAAGAAAGTTACAAAGTTGCAAAAGGTTAGACAAGTTAGATACATTACTAGAAAAAAAAGCAAAAAAAAGCACTGCACATACTCTTGGTTTAGATGCATGGTTTAGAACATAACTGTATTACTACTGCCTTGAAGAACACAACAAATTACAGAATAGCTTTTTCTTGTAGATCTGAAAATAAGCTTATCTGAACCAAAGATCTTGAAAGTACCTCACTTCCAAAATACTGCTTGCTTTTTCACATATCAACATGTAACATATTTATTCCAGGAAAAAAGAAAAGTCCAGACCTCACCCATGTGTTTTGAAAGAAGAAAAAGGAAATGAACAAAACAAAAACTCATACACAAAACTTTCACAAGCCACTTTTCATGATTGTGATATATAGAAAAAAAATTTCTTTCTTTTTTGGATTGTACTCTTCTTGTGGGGGGAAGTGGAGGAAGTAAATGCAAGATATATTGTATATGGTAAATAGGATGAGTAAATCCCAATATATACTAAAGCAAACAAGCAAGCAAATTCAGATCATTATTCTTTCCCTTTCTTCCTCAAGGGAAGTTTTAAGGGACAGTTCCCCATTAAATTTTAATTTCAATTATAACTTTTAAATAATTTTTATTGCAGCCAAAACATTGTTCAAAAAACATTTTTCACAAAATAAACTATGATATATACACAACATTTTAAGTTACAGGGCATAAGTTTACAATTTTTGGCAGATTCTGTTAAACAAAATGGAAATTGTGTAACTTTAGTACTTGGAGAAACTCAAGTTTCTCATTTTGGTACAAATGTTTTGTGTCCCCCTTCACTCTAAGCATACCTAAAGTGGTTAAATAAACTAACATTAATACATAACATCTCACTGTTTTCTCTTATGTTCTGATTCTAGACAGAATTTTTCATATGCTTCTTCAATTTCTGGATCCATCTCATCATCAATCTCATCAAAATACCTGAGGGGGAAAAAAAAAAAAATCACCAAAGGTGTTAAGTTTACAGATTTTCAGAGCCAACAGATTTTTAGAATCTGTGTAGATGTCAGGAATAAAACAAAGCTTTATAAATGACTTATTTATGACGTTTTCTTAAAGGGAATGAAAAGGAAAAAATAATGGGTACTAGGAAAACAAATAAACAGAAACCTCAAAGCAGCATAGATATGTATAAATATGTATAGATATATATTGTAGTATATGTATAGATACAGATAGATATGTATAAATACCTACAGTGTTTGCCACCTTTTTAGATCATCTTACTCTGCCCAATTTAAAAGACGAAAATAGTTTCCAAGATGACAGAAAATGCAATCATGCAATCTAAGCTTCCCAAAGTTAAATAATACATCTGTACTGATCAATTTACAAAAAACCATAATTACTAACATATTAGTGTAATTTTGATTGGTCAACATCCTAATTCAAAGACAGAATACATTAATGCAGAAACCCTGCATTCCTATTTGTTGATATGTAAAAGAAGGCCACAGAAAATGTGTAAGCAAAAGTTTTTTTCCTTCAAAATGTTGTGCATTGAGGAAGCAGTCTACATATTTCTCATTGGGTAGTTCATTCTTGTTGAAGTGTAGCCTTCAGAAGAAAGAACCCTCCTCCCTGATGTCAGTCATGAGAAACAGCTGACAAAGAATCAGCAGACTGGCTGTCTAAGCTTTTCTTAAGCCTTCAACAAAGAAGGTTACAGTCACCTTGCTTGGAGGTTGACTCAGAGTGTTCTATACGTCACTCTTAGGATTTGCTATGTTTTTTAACTGCTGTCTGTCTCCAGTTTGTACTTTTCTTCTAAGCAGAGGTTCACCTGCATCTTTTATTTTCCCTTCAGTATGAGCTTGTTGATTTCTGATGACATTTCTAATGTGTCTTCCAAGGTTCTTGACATTCCCCTCAGCTAGGTACAAACTGAAAGTTTTCTAATTTACTTAAAAAATACTGGTCCAGGCCTGCACTATTATCACACATAGAAACAACACTGAGAATGTTCTTCTGTGTCAAATCAAGGTCTGGAAGTCTTACTTCTGAGCATAAAGTTTAGAGCAATTTATTTTAGACCATATTTCTTCTATTTATTTTACATATTTCTTTCTTATAAACTGGTGCCAAAAAGCCAGACTATATTCTCACCTATTGCTTCCCCTTTTGCCATTAGGCTGCTTTCCTTGCTTTACAGGAAGTCTGAGTAGACCTCTAAGTGAAGGGAATAGTACTTAGGCTGAGGAGAGAAAGTTAACACTTCCTCCCTTTGAAAGATACTAGAAATTTGGTAATCATCTCTTGCTGGGATGTTCATGCACATTAGTCAACCAAATTAAGGTTGCCTCACTACAAACACTTGAAGGCTTGGTGCTTCATTTCGCTTGCAATTTTTTTTTTTTGAATGCAGAAATATGTTTGTACATGTGCACAACATCTGAAATGTAATTACCATACTCAGTAAAAAAAACATGAAATAGGTTTCAAACTTGTGTGATTAAAAACCTATTTAAACCCAAACAAATATATCCACTGTAGAACTAAGTAACAATTACATTATTTAGTTTCATTTTTGTCAGCATTTGGATCCTAAGTCTGCACTATCACAATATCACAGTAAAAATTACTATTATTAAAAAAGTCACTAAAAAAGAAAACATACAGTTCTCCAGGTCCTGACAGATCTGCTCCATTTTCTTCATAATATGGAAACAAATCCTCTCTTTCAAGCAGCTCTTGGTATTTTTCTTGATAATCTGGCAAAGTAAAAATGACACTGAGTAATATATAAGACTAGTCCTCTAAATTAACAGAAATATATAAAGTTTGGAAATTGTCTGGTTAACAGAACCATAAAAGGCAGGAAACATATTAACAGGAAAAGCTCCTTCTGCAGTGTTTTCTCAGGACATGAATGGATGTCTCGGAATGATGCCTAACTTCCCACAGAACTGTAAAGGTAGTGACAGATGTCTTTACCTCAAATGACATTATGCTGCATGGTGCTGATTACAGCTAAAGAAACCAAAGATTTTGATTTGATTTTGATACTAACAATGGACAAACAAAAGAAGACTTGAATATTTCTGACTTTCTGGAAAGACCAAATGCTGCGGACTACTGAACAAGTTCTTCTGACCTATATGAACTCAAATGCACATTCTCCATTTCAAACATCTACATTCTTTAGCACAGAATAAATCATGTGCTCCACCAAACCAGGAATTCAGGCAGAATTTTGTCTTTTAAGTTGTATAGGGTTTAGATTCTTGAAGAATAACATATTATGTTCTTCAACAGGCCATAAACTTAATTACAATCTTTTAAAGAAGATTGAGAAAATGGGTAAGATAAACTTGTGCCATACCTGGGTCTGCTGCAGTGAAAGGAACACCATCAGAAGTGTAAAATGTTGGTTCATTCTAAAAATAAAGTCATACAGAAAGTTACATGTATTCAGAGAGAAAGAGGTTTGTAGTTTTGAGTAATACAATTCTCTATGAATCAAACCAAATTTGCATGAAATTAAGGAACTGAAATGCCCATATATTCTTACCATAAAGTAGTTTGGGTCATTTTCAGGGGTAGCTTCTGCATGTGGAGTTGTCCCATGAACTCTACCCCAGTTACTAGATCGCAGTTCTACTAGTTTCAGGAGCATGTGTTTCACATCTCTGAAATAGAGAAGCATTATAGAAGTTAGAATGTTTTGTGCAAAGCAGGAAATTTGGCTTCTCTTATTGTGCAAATACAAGATAGTTAAATCCATCCAAAAGAAACAAGTTCAAGAAGGACAACATTTGGTCCAGTGTGTAGATAAATTTGAACTCAATTTTACAACTGCAAGTCTTGATGCTTTATGTGTCAGTTATGAGATATTCACCCTCTTCACTTCCTCTGCTGTTAAGTAAGGAGCTCATATGAAAAAGGAAACTGCTGTAGTTTTTATTGAGATACCACACCTTCCAGTACAAGTTGAAGAAAAATTCCTTTCTTGTAAAAGGATAATACTGGGAACAAAAAGGGAGAATGTATTCAAATTTTATTTTAATTATGTATTCTTAGCTCCTAACTTTAGTCCTCTTCATCAAACTGAAATGTTTTAGTCAAAGGGAAGAAGTAATGCCCCAGTACATCAGATATGAACACCCATTTTATTCCTAAAATAAGAGAAAATGCCTTCTTTTAAGCTAGTCTGTGGAAAAGAGTATCATTAAGGAATACATAAACAAATAAAATTTTCCCAGCTGAAACTGACTTTTGCCTTTTTTTCTTTCATATATTCTCTATATTCTTTACATATATACTTGCAGCTCTGTAACCTACTACAGTATTTGCCCTGAAACCTACTACAGTATTTGCAGCTAGTATTTTATCTACTCTGCTAGACAGAAAGACAAAACAAATTCCTCAGTGGCTCCAAGCTGGTGGTCCAAGGTTAGATTCTCAGGGAAGCCAAGGCTGAAACCAGCTCTCCCAGACACATTTTCATAAACAAAGTTTAGTTCCTATCTTAAGTGGGGGAGGAATTCAGGAAGGGTTGCCATGGGGGGGAATTACCTCACCACTTATGTCTTTACCTGGGGATCCCTGTCAGTTAGGCTAATTTGCTAAACGTACAGAAATTGTATACACGTTAGGCTGGGTGCGCATCATTGGTACTTTTCCACCTAGTGAGTTGTGCACCTAAGGATCCTTATAAGGATAACCCCTTTTTGTCACCTAACTGTCTGGCTTGTGGTTATACGATGAGTGAAAAGTCATCAGAATTAGTCTGTTGTTCTGTATCTTTGAAGCCTCAGCCCCAGCCACCTATTTTGGTTTCTGAAGCAAAAATTTCCTCATCCTCATCCTCCTTGGGGGCAGCTCAATTTCAAGACGTTATGAGCTACTCTTGGCCTCCCTCCATATGGCTAGATATTAGTGTCTGAGCCCTCTACAGGTTTTTAGTAAATTTGCAAGAAGCTGAGGATGAAGCACAGCAGAATCAGATAACCTCACGTACACAAATGGTTTTATGACAATTTTATGATTAGTCAGCCACTAATATGTTACTAATATGTTACATTAGTCAACCAGTCATTTTTTTTTCAGATTAAAGCTAAGACTGTGCCAAAAAGGTGTGCTCTCCAGAAAACAAACAAACATCAAACCACAAAGTGTATTTCATTTTGCCTTTACATTTATAGTAATTTTTATGTATTTAATACTGCTACATATTTAGTACTGTTTGTATGTATTTAATCCTGTTCAATTAAAAATAAAAAGTATATAAACTATGAGAGATTGCCCCTATTTTCTCTTTGTATATACTTGTTTTAAGTGCCTAAAGCACTTACCACAGATATCAAGATGTAATAGGTTAAAAAAACTCAACCAACCAGTGGAACTTGAATCTCTATTAAAAACTAAAATACAACCCCCCCCCCCCCCAAAAAATCAACACAACTGCCAAAAAAGCCACATTATCCTTTAACTGAAAAACACATTTTCATTTTTTTTTACATGGAAAATAACCTACATATCACATTAATTTTCATAAATATGAGTTTTAAAGATAATCTTTTGGACCTGTTCATTATAGTTGAAGATTTCTCAAGGTGTTCTTTTTCATATAAACAAAACCCTGCACATAAGCTTATCTTCTCACCTGCTACAGTTTGCATCCAACACAACATTTTCAATTCTCTGAATCATTTCCTCCATATCATTCTTTCCTTTTTCTTTCCAGGCATCTTCTAAAACAGAACCTGTCAACTAAGGACAAGGGATTAGTATTTTTTTTAAAGAAAATTAGAAATCCTTAATAAACAATCAACTTAAGAGATTCTATAACAATTCATGACTCTTGGACTACCTAATGGCTGATGTTCCCAGCTCCCTGTATCTCTTTGCTAAACAGATTAACAGATCTCAGGAATAGTATATTTTAAACTTCAAACAGTATAGGAGTTCTATGTCCAATATTTATGTTACCTAGAAGTTCATAGCCACTTGTTTTAGTCTTGAAATACTATTTCAAAACATCTCTTCAGTGACATTGGTCAGATCTTACTTGATTTAAGAACATACTACCATCCTTTATTTCTTTTAAATCTTATTTTTGCAGCTGATTCTACCAGTTTTCATGAAAACAGCAAATACTTTATAGAACTTTAAAAACACTTCAGTCAACTTGGCCAGCATCACACATGCCAGAGAATTTCATCAGGTTATATATAAAGGAGACCAGAATTATCTGAAGAAGCCAACCTGAACGTTAGTACATAAAATTCTGTGAGGCTAAAGCTGCTGCCAAGAGAACTTTAGCAGTAGTCAGTCTAGAACACTTATAGATGAAAGACTTTTACTACAAGAGTAGGTACTTGGTTGCCCAAATATTGCAAGAGGAGTTAAATCAGAAAAAAATCAGAAAAAAAAAATAGTTTGCCACTAATAGCAATCTCCTCAGCATAAATATTACACAATCAAAACTGCTTGGAATGGCACCTGATGATGCAAAAGGATAAAATCCCAAGAGAAAAGCAAGCATATTGGTCAGCATTTGCTTGGCTTTCATAGTATTCCAGTGGTCTTACCTTAATCCTGGATAATTAGTTAAAAGCATCAAGATTAATTAAATAAAAACATATTGCACAGCAAACAGAGAAAAACCTGTATCTATCACTGTATTAAACAGAAAAGATAAAATGAGACATTTATTGCTTCAGTAGTGAAACCAAGGTTTCATGAGGTAGCTCAGTCTAGCTACATATATATTCAACATTTGTAGATAGTGTAAAACATCAGGAAACACTTGTAAGAAAAAAGAGCCTCTTTATTCTGTAACACCTTTTAGATAGAGCAGCGTGTCAGAAAACAATTTAGATTACTGATTTTCTTCTTCTTTTCTTCTTTACTTCACTGTAAAGCTTCTTGATTTGTGTATTGCTGCTTAGAAAGGTTCTTCAGTAAGCCTTGCCTCAGGGAAGTGCTGCCAACATAAGGGCTGACCACAGGAGTCAATGTGCTCATTGAGCACAGTCTCACACTTGCTGTAAAGCAACCTCCTTAAACACCCAAGCTTCAAATGAAGGTTTTAAATTACAAAAATCTCTCTTCCCTACTCTCTGTTCATGATATCAAAAGAAGCTGTCAGAAATTAAATTCAAGACAGAACAGTCGAGAAGCAGCGGAGCATGAAGAAGGGTAAAAAATGAGGAAAAACAAACAAGCCAACCAAAAATCTTCAGAAAAATACTGTTTAGCACTTGACCTTCATTCTTAATTTAAACTGTTTTCCCAACTACAAGTATAATGATACCTAGTGAAGATAAGAGCTTCTCCTACTTAGAGGATAACCGTTTTACAAGAAAAGATATAGGTTATGAGCAAAGAGATTTATTTTCAACATGAAAAGGAAATCTATGTATTTCTACAATATAATGATGCAGACAACACAGAATGAAGTAATGGGTATTAAGAACCTTTTGCCACAAAAAGTGGTGCACCCCAATGGCCAAGCATCCTTCAGAGCACAGAGCATACCTAAGGTCTCACAAATCATTCAGACTGGTTAGTTTTCTCCCACACCAGAAGCAGCAAAAATCTAGAGGAAGCATTTACTCCTTTGCATCTTAACTTCAGTTCTATTGCTCATTTGTACACAAATGGCCTTGAATTTATTTTTAGAGCATATTGTTACTTTTTTTTACTGTCTCAATTTCCTAGTGGTACTAAGGAAAACAAAAGTAGTTTTCTCTGTCAATGCTGTAATGTATAAACCCCATATAAATACTTCCTCATTTGCATTTTATCCTACTCTTCCCTATATTAAAGCTAGACAGTTCAAAGAACTTGATCTTATTTTCTTTTAAAACTACTGTCTCACCTTCAGCAGTTTCACTGCACATATCAAATTACTGTCCACAGGATTAGAGAAGAGTGCATTCAGTAATTCCCGAAGGCCTTCTTGAAGAATTTCTGCCCGTGTAACTTGTCCCTTTGTTCCTTTAATCTGCAAAACATATACAAAACCCCCCAACTTTTAAAAGACTTAAGTTTTAGGAATTAATTCAGGCACATTTTCTCTCTTGAATGCTGTATGATTTGGTTTGTAATCAACATAGCTGACCTCTATATGCCAAACACTGTAACCATTTTAGAACATAGACTTCCATGGAATCATAAAAGGGTTTGGGCTGGAAGGGACCTTACACACCATCTAGGTCATCACCTACCTCAATCTGCTGACCATACATCTTCTGATGCATGTTATGTTGAGGTCCTCATTCACCAACACCCAAAACCCTTCTCAGAAGAGATGCTCCTGACTGATTCTCCATCCAGCCTGTATTTGTGCCTAGCCCAGACGAGTACTTTGCACTTGACCTTGTTTGCATGGTCCCACCTCCCAAGCCTGTCTTGGTCCCTCAGGGTGGCATTCCTTCCCTCCAGCACGTTGACTGCACAACACAGCTCGGTGTCAGCAGAAAACTTATGTACTCAGAATGTATGTAATGTACTCAGAATTCTGACATAGCAATGCGTGTCATGTTTTGCTTCTCTGCTAACAAATTGCTAAGAAAAGCTATCAAATGCCTGCCTAATGATCCAAAAAATACCAAATTCACAGAACCTCATGCTCTTTTCCACACTGCATTACCTGTTCTCTACAGAAGTGGTAGCTTAGTTCTAGAAGTCAGTCTTCATATAATTAAAAAAATTACAGGAACTGGTTTGAAACCAAAAGGTAAAATCCAAGGTATATGGTATACTCCACAAATGGACAATTTCCCCTGTTCCAAAGTATTTGAAAGTCTTCCTTTTTTCTTCTAGAAAGTTAGAAGTAGAGTTCAAGGACCACTTACAGTCCAGAAATCAAAGTCAGAGAAGGATTTTCCTCATGCCAGCAGAACATTTTTATAGTGCTTGCTTAAATCAAACCACTGAAATTGACAAGTCAAATGTATATTTTTAACTACACTACAGCAGGAAGTGAACTTGGTGAATGCACAGGTATAAAAATACAAAAAATTTGTACATATTTTTGTACATATCACAGATACAAGAAAACAAATCAAAATACAAGATTGCATACTTCATGCATGAGCCAATGACTCCAGGAGAAATAACTTTAAAAGTCTGCATTTTTAATACCTCATTTTGCAGGTTTTCACATCTGCCTCAAGGGTTTGTTAACACCTCTTATTTGTACCCGCATACTGAATTACATGTGTTATTGATCCTGATCTGCTTCTGCTAGGCATTTAACAACATTTAATATGTTGGTTAAGTATAACCATCTGAGAGTTTTGCTAGTAAAAGAAAATACTCAAAACATCTTCATTCACAACCAACAGTGGTTGGTTCTTTCCAAAAATTCTTACACTTTGATTTTTATACATTTCTTTTCTAATGATCTTGTCCTTTTTTGTTTATATATTTCTTGGACATACAATCCAATTTTAAATACAATCCTACTTTAAAGTTCTTTTACTTTACTGCCCTCTGCCTTTAGAGAAACACCTCAAAATATGGTCCATTTCAGTGTTTACCTACACACAACAAAAAATTTATGAAAAGCTGTGTGACACCCAACTTTCTTCTTACCTCTAGGTTAAGATAAAGTTCAGCTAAGAACAGCACAAAGGCATGAAATTGTTTTCTAGTAGTCTCATCCCCTTTGGTAGCTTCATCTCTGTTTTCATACTCTGTTCGACACCTGTAAAAATTAAAACACAATTATAACATCTGTAGCCATTCCAACATATGTAACATACTACTCATTTAAAGGAATGCTGAGAACTTATGAACTGCATGAAGACTGTTACATGCTGAATGCTGGCATGTATGATCTGTGAAGGGAATGAGAGGCCTTCAGAAAGGAATAGTGGATTTGCATCCTTTCAGAGGAACACGTATGATCACATGATTGTCTTTAAGCACTGAGATATCTGATGCAGAAAAACTAAATAGAACAACTTACAACATACAGAAATTAATACAGTAACACAATTTATACAATTGAATACGTGTCCAGGATGTGCAACAGTAACACAGACAGCCAGTGCCTAAAGAAATGAAGTAGACATGTTCCCCTCTTCAGAGTGGAAGAATTTGTTTCTCTCTGTTTCCACATTGTCTTAGATGCTGTTACACTCATTTGATAAACTCTTTATCTTTCCATGTTAAGTGACAGTGATACATAATTCATGACACCCAGCTGAGTGGTGTTAAGTGACACTGTAGAGGGACCCTGTCAGACTTGAGAGGTGGCCCTGTGCAACACATGAAGTTCAACGAGGCAAAGTGTAAAGTTCTGCATATATGTCAGGGCAATCCCAAGCATTAAGAACAGCTTAGGCAGGGAAGTGCTTGGCAACAGTCCTGACAAGAAGGACTTGGGGGTGTTGTGTGATGAGAAGACCAATGTGACAGTGCATGCTTGAAGCCCAGAAAGCCAATTGTGTCCTGTATCCAGAGCAGTTTGGGCAGCAGGTGAGTGACGGTATTCTGTTCCTCTGCTCTGCTCTGGTGAGACCCACCTGGAGCACTGCATCCAGAGCTGGGGTCCTCTGAACAGGGAGGACACAGACATATTGAGTGAGACCAGAGGAGGCCACTAAGTTCACCAGAGGACCTGAGCATCTCTCCTAGGGGCACAGGCTGAGAGAGCTGGGACTGCTCAGCTGGGAGAAGAGAAGGCATTGGTGACACCTTGTAGCACCTTCCAGTACCTAAAAGGGGCCCACAAGAGGGTGGGAGAAGAGCTTTTCACAGGGGCGTATAGTGACAGGACAAAGGGAATGGCTTCAAACTAACAGAGGACAGCTTTATATTAGATACTAGGAAGAAATTTTACACTGTGAGGGTGGTGAGGCACAGAGACAGGCTGCCCGCAGAAGCTGCGGATACCCCATCCCTGTTTTTAAAGCCAGGCTGGATGGGGCTCTGAACAAACTGGTCTAGCAGAAGGTTCCCTGCCCATGGCAAAGGGGTTTTGAAGTAGATGAATCTTAAGGTCCCTTCCAATCCAAATAGTTCTGTGATTCTGTAACTTTAATATAAATACAAAACACAAGATTAACATACTATGGCAGTGAAGTTATTTTTTCTAGTATTTAGCAACTGCCAAAATACACAAGTTTACATAACAGTACAAAAGCAAAATTAAAAAATATTTGAGATAAAAGGAAACCTAGACAAATTTTAATGTATTCTGAATGATTATGTAATGGATTGAGAAACAGTGGAGAAACTGAAATATCTAAAGAGCTGAAATACAAAATTTCATGTTTGAAACTTCATTGAGAAATAGAAGACGACCTCTCTGTGGTCATCTTTTAGGTCAATTATTAGGTTGTTTATCTGCACACACCCTCCCTGCTCCCAATTTCATCCATATTAGCATGCAAAACATAAGCAACTTTAAATTTGTGGCTTCAGAGTGCTAACATTAATGTTATCCATTGGGTTTGCTTCAAAACCAAGAGCCAGAAAATGCAATATTCACAGGGATTGCCTTTCATATTCAAGTAACACAGTTAAAAAAAATCATAAGCAATAAATTTGAAAGAAAAAACAACCACCAAAACAACAACAACAAAACACTGAGAGAAAAATTGTATTTTCAGCTTCTGCATGCCCTGGTTTTAGCTGGTGCTTCACAGTATTTACAATACATCAAGGACTTCTGCTTTTCACTCCACCCGTGAGGGGCCTGGTTTGAAGATGAGGGGAGACACAACTGACCCCATGCTGACCACACAGGTATTCCATCCCATGTGGCCTCACGCTCAGGAAATAAACCAGAGAGAAAGCTGCCTGGGGGCCACTGATCAGGAACAGTCTGGTCATCGTGGGCAGTGAGCAATTGCATGGTGTGCCTCTTGTTTAGTATATCCTAATTATTTTATCACTGTTATTATATTCTCATCCTTTTCTGTCCTAATAATACATCTTTTTCTCCACTCATGACTTTTACTTTTTCTGCTCCAAATTTTCTTGCCTATTTCATTGGGAGGGTGGGGAAAGTGAGTGAGGGGCTGCAAGCTGTTTAGCTACCTGTCAGGTTAAACCACAACATTCCACTTATGACAAAAGACTATTGGAATGCCCTACAGTAAAAGTTTATCACACTTTTACTAGACTAAGTAAAAACTTTTCAAATAAGACGCAAACCTGAAACTTATAAAGCCAGAGGTCTTTAAACAAACAATAAAACACAAATTTCTAAAGAATTCTGGAGTGTCAAAGAGTATTCCTCCAAATGTCATGCAGTAATATTTGAAAGGATATATAACAATTTAATAATGTTGCACTTTTGTCATGTACAAAGTCTAATCATTATTAAGCTAAGGTCCCCAGGAATCTGCAGTGACTGAAACTGAAGAAATTTATCCTTTATATATCTATTTCATAGATACAAAGTCAGTTAGCCAATCAGTGAATAAACCTTACATTCCAGGCAAAAAACAAAAGCACTAAAGAAAAAAAAAAAAACACAATGAAGTAAGTACTGTCAAGAGTCAAAGGGCATGGACAGTACCTATATGTGCATTTAGTATATTTATAAAGTAGATTAACTTTCCAATTTGCACTATTTTGGGGATCAGACTAATATACTCAGTTCAAAAGATCTTCAAATCTTTTTTGAACTTCAAATGGAGTACTATTTTTATATTTAAAAATATTAAAATATTTTAAAATGCATGTGTTCAATACTCAGCATGTACCTGTGTTTCGAAACTCCTAAACCTATACTATTTTAAGTATCTTTGTATGCAACAAGAAGAGTTAACACAGAAACCAGAAAGATGTAACTGAAGAGACTAACAGGCTTAAAGTGACTGATACTGACCTTTGAAGCAGTAACTGTCGGAAGTTCCCACTTTGTGGACTAATGGTTAGATGGTGAGATAGATAGTTACACAACCGTGCTCCCATGTATGAAAAATTTGGGACAGATGTGGCCTTCCAAAATAAAAATGGAAAAATGAATTAATTATAAAACTAATGATTAGGCTATCAGGAACTATTTTAAAAGCTGTTTTGAAATCTATGCTTAATGTTTAGAAGACAACTCAAGAGCAGAAAATCAATGATTATTTATTACTATTTGTCATGTTCACTTTTGTATTGCTTCAACATTTTACTATATTCATTTCAGCAAAACTTAAAAGTTCATTATATTGTGATTCTGTGGCTCTAAAAAAACAACCACCATTATACCATGTGTCTTCATGTAACTCTACTTCCACACTGTGACCTACAATTAAAGGGTATCTCAAAGTCCAACAGTGGACATTAAAACACTTTTTCAAGGACACATACTCTCTCAAGGAACAATGAGTACATTTAAACATCATAAAAAGTTGTCTTCTTTCAGTCTGTAAGTTATTTATTCCATAATCTCTTTTTGCCATGGTTAATACACAGGGAAAGAGTGTAAGAACATGGCAAGTAAAGAGAAACAATTTCTCCCATACATGCTCTATAGCAATCTGCAGAATAGTAAACTTCTAAATTGGAGTGTAAGACATTACAATTAACAGCTCTTGATGGATCTTTTTTTTTCTAAAACAAGTCCTGTTACTGCTGAACATCTATACCTTTGTAATCTAAAAAAAGCTTATAGGAATTGTGTAAAAAATCTTTTGATTTAATCTGATAATTCAAAATTTAAAGAGGTGACAATTTATTACTGTTCACAAATTTTCAAGCCTACTGTAAAAACACCTGAATTTCAGATTATTTCTGAGACGCAGTTTCAGTGAAAATAGGTTCTGCTGCAAATAACTTCACCAGCTCTGCTCAAAAGAAAATGAGGATACTAAGAACTCAGTAAATTTCTACCTTTTGCTTTATAATCTTTGAATATTACTTTTACATCTTGATCATCTATCAGTGCTATAGATATGTTTGCATATTTGAACTGTTCCAACATGTTTGAAAAAAAAGTCTTGCTAATGCAATTATACCTAGCTACCTCTTACAGGTATAGAAAAATATGCAGTTAATATAATTCTACCATGTGCATACAATTGCTGGAAACAAACTAAGTGTCTTTGGAAGATACAACAAGTTTAAATGATTAAGATAGACAAACTTTCCAGTAAGAGGCTTGTGAACTTCCTGAAAAGACTTTGGTGCTTTGGTTCAATCAGTTGCTCTGACTAGAAGAGGCACCCCTTTTTTTATAAGGCGACCCTTTTTACTACTTTTTTGTAACAAAAAAACCAACAAACAACAAAACAAAACCCAATGC
Organism: Pseudopodoces humilis; assembly: GCF_049639895.1. Lineage (NCBI taxonomy): Eukaryota > Metazoa > Chordata > Aves > Passeriformes > Paridae > Pseudopodoces > Pseudopodoces humilis. The sequence goes on along the minus strand of NC_142203.1, from coordinate 63,303,454 downwards.
AACAAACCCCCAGCGAACAAAAACTTTTAATACCAAACACCTACACTTATTCTTCAAACCTCATTTGTATTTTTTAAACATTGTCTTTCTTATTAGTTGCTCTGTACTTGTGGTTGCACCAAACATTGAAATAATGAAATTTAGGTATTATGATCTGGTGTAGCACACCCAGATTTAAAAAACACAAAAAAACCCCAACACGCTATATCTTCCTAATAATCAATCATCACATTCCAAAATCATATTCTTGGAACAATTATTGCTGGTAATGCCCCTTTACCTCCAATTCAATAAAGTTACAACCTCGGCATGAAGGCTAATCTACCAACATATCTTGAGAAACTGTAGTTGCTCTAACAGGAACAATCCACTGCATTAACTAGACAACAGTCAAGGTTCTTAAACTATTAAGTCGGTGTCCAACTTTTGGAAGACAAAAGAACTGGCACTTCACTGTGGTGTTCAGACATAAATAGGAACATAACTATATAATTAATATTTACAGACAGGCTAAGACACCTTAGTGGTATTATTCCCTTATATATTCCCTTGGAGGTGCAGGGAAGACCCTACAGGACTTGGGTTTACTTAATTTCAGTGTATTTCCTTTACAAACCCACCATCAGTAAATCTACTTAGTTGGGTCAAATTTGTATCACTGAAGCAGATGCATATAATTTCAGGAATTTCAATTGTTTTGTGAAAAGCCAGGAGACAAGTACTTGAGCCTCTGCTCAAGACTGAAGAATAGTAAGCATAGTTGGCTTTGCTTAAACACTATGCTAGCCTGACACATAACATATCTAAAATTAGATGCTTTTGGATACTAGCATAGCTTTTTGGCATTAAGCTTTATTTTTAATGTAATTTCAGACTAACATTGAGCTTCTCAGTTGAGGAAGTCACAGTAAACCCTAACACTGAACTTGTTTTTAAAGGGGGCAGAGAGGAAGAGGCAACATTAAAGACTTAAATGAGAATCAATATATTTAAAATTCAGGAGGTTAAAAACAGCATAAAATATATTTTTTTTCCTTCCAATAAAGTTACATGGGATATTTTAATCTCTTTCTAAACTATCCTGCATGGGTTCAGATAAAGAATGGGAAAATTATGCTGCCAAATGCAGCACAGGTGATAATCATGTGTAACTAAACTGGTCTCAATTAAATTTGCATTAATTCTGTATAATAATGAGAAACCTGAGACTCTACACTTCTGTACAATGACCAACCAGTCATTCCACTTCTACATATACCAGATGAAAATATTCTGCAGATATCTGCACTTGAGTAAAAGTCTGCAAGGTAGAATTTGAAAGTAACAAACCTGTGAGAGAGTGAGACACCCAACACAACAAAGAGCAAGACAGATTTTCATTTTCTGCAGCGAGCCCAAAAGACAGTAACAGCTCATTTGCTAAGCAACACGTATCAAGCTATTCTTTCCAATGGCTCCCCCAATTAGTACAGAGTTCAGCTCAAGGTCTCTGTCCTCATTTTCATGACCATCAATGGGACTGGACCTCGTTTCCCTTAGAGGAGCTTTCCTTTTCTCCATTTATACTGTTCTGAAATAGGTATATTTCAATTAAAGAAAAAAGTCTGGCAATAAAGAAGCATTTCCCAAAAGTGTGTGAACTTTAGGTATGAATTAATTTTTTTTAAAGTATCTAGGAACTAAAAAGTATCTTTGGACTATGAAGACTTTTTTTCTTTTTGCACAAGAGAATAAAAGTATTCAACATTGTATAAGTTTCTTCAATCTTTACTATACAAATACAGAAATTAAAATATAACTTCCTTTAAGTAAGTGCTATAATTTCAACTGCAGTATGTTACCCAGGAGATAAAAACATACAACAAAGGAAACAGAGCAAACTGGAAAATATGTACAATTCAGGCATCCCAAATCTCGCTACCATTTCAATTTACTGAGCAAAATCCTTCCCTATATATTTCAGTCTAAAAGGGAAAAATATCAAATCATTAAAATACTACATTCTTACAATTATGTAACAAATACTGGAATGCCTGTCTTGGACACTGGATAACAGAGACATAATGTACATCTTGTAAGACAGAATACATTACCTGCTGATAGATGAGCTCAACAAGTTCTTGTAAAGCTTCATCTGCAATGACCCAGCCATTCAGAGTTTCAGCAAACTGCTCTATTTCTGTTTCAAAACAACCTGGTTGCTCCATAAGGTGATTTAGGAAGTCTTGTACATATTCTGCCAGAGTCAGATAGCCATCACATCTATCTTCGAAGGAAGAATCCTATAGAAGTGAAAGAATAAACCAAGAACTTAAAAACAACCTTGAATAATTGTTATACCTTTTATCTCCGGAAATAACCATACAGCCCTTAGTTTTGAATATCTGCATACTTGATAGAGATCTTTATTGCACAGTTCACTTTAACACTTCTACAGAGCACAGATCTCAACACCTCCTGGAGAGTAGACCTCAGAAACCTCCTGTAGTCCAATCACCTTAAGAACCAGGCAAAGTATTTTTACAGACACTAGGGTCTCCCAGTAAAATACATAAAAAGATGGATTAAAGAGAAATAAGTTTCATAAGCTGGTTGCAAGATTAACTAATAAACAAATTAAGTTTATCTGTTAAGGGTGGAACTACCAAACTGAGGCTCAACACCCATTCCTGGTGTGGAGACTAACTGTATTGTGGATTTATGAACTGTAGAAGGAAAAAGAATGGAAAATTTGAAACTAAGTATTTTTAACTTGGATAGTGTGTATAGTGCTCAAAAAATATGCAGAAAATAGAGTAATTAGAGAAATACAATAAATACATAGTATTGTTCCCATGTAAGGAGTATAATCAGAAAAAATGATATTTTAAAATCAGTGTATTTGTATTTCTTGGCAAAAGATGAAAGATTACGAGGCATGAAATTCAAATGGAATTGCATTAATTTACAGCTACTGAGGTTTAAAACCAGACAATACAGTAAACACACTTGCTTCTAAAGAGACGAGGAGGTACCCAGTATCACTTTATTGATATTTATGCTCCCACTGATGGAACTGAAGAACACTGATTTTGTCCATTCAGAAATGAATCTATGTGGGAGTATCTAAAGTCAATACTGTTCCACATAATTATAATGCTGGTATATGAGGGGAATAGCAAAGAAAGCAGCATACTTTGTGATGTCACTAGTAGAAACACAGTACAAATAAATCACTTTGTCACAGTACACAAAAGATTTTGTAAAAGACCTCATAGATTTCAGATGTGCAAGGAGCCTGAAGAGGCACTTTTAAAAAAATGTCTTACAATTAGCAATTCAAAATATAAGTGTAACATAAAAAAAATCAGAACTCTCAACTGTTCTACCATTTAAAAATGTTTAAAGGACATCTATAGTAAAGCTGAGCTAAAATAATAAAGCACTTTCTCTTTACTTAGTGTACATAAATATATCAACAAGGATTATAACTAAATTCTCCCACTCCCTCTTCTACCCCTTAATAGGGGATTTTTTTCATTACTTCGTCTTCAAAATGTCTGTCTCTCCTCCACTGAGAAGCAACATGGATCTGTGAAAATTTTCTGGCTGGGTATGAACTATGAGAAAGACAGATACATGTTGAAAATCACATCCTGGTATTAATTTCATGACTTGTGAAGAACGTGTGGGTAAAAAAAGCAGACTTTCCAAAATCATTCAGACATGTCATAAGTTAGTGAGGTGGGGCACACATCAGTGTAACAGAAGTAAAATTAGAAAGATTTTCCTATGATATTTAATTAAGTAGAATATATGCCAGCTAATAACACTAAAGACTAAATAACTTAATGTTGCCCCACCAGAAATAGGAAAAAACATGGGTTTACGGAAATAAAAGCAAATTGTTATTACATAAATCCTATGACATCCTGAGGATTGGAGCATGGCCACGTCAGAGGTCCTTTTTAACCCAATGATTTCTATGATTCTAATGGCTTGAAGCTTACAAGTCCAAAAACTAAAGGCTAACAGGCCTGTATATGACTTGCTACATAACCTGCTTCACTAAAGGAAATCAACATTTATAAGGCACTTTCAAACAGCCCAGTAGGAGCTCCACACAATACATTTAAAACTAGTTTGTTTTACAGAACTATTACATTACTGGGCAAATACTGCAGCTTAATCACATACAGCTGAACTAGCATCTCTCCAAACAAACCTGCCTGACTCCAGCCAGGCTGCAAAGCATGAGATTGCTGTAGCTGGTAAAAGAAGCTGCTCCTTCTGACAGCCATCAGATTGTTACAAGATCCACAGCAGAGAAGAAGGTATCTTCCTCTCACACTCACTTGGCAAGAATCCAGTCTTAGAGAACATCCTTGTTTGTAAGGGATCCCAGTACCATTTGGTATACTGGTGTCCCTGTTGTATACACTTATTTCCAGTTCATAATTAAGAGGCTACACACAGAGAACTGAATTCTGTACCATATTCATCTACTTGTATTAAATATGCAACTTCAAAAGTCTCAGTTTCAGTAACTATGCCAGGGAACTGAACAGGAGAATAAAATGAGTAATTTAGAAATTCAGAAGTATACAACTTTATTATTTATATTTGATACTTTAAAAACTAACTAAATTTAGCCCATGTCATTGATCTGATTTTTCTTCAGACTTTTTAGGAACAAGCTTTTTTCCCCTTCAGTTATATGAACTCAGCAAATTTTCAACCAAGGTATTGGTTGAAATAACCCAAGTACCAAAAGACTGTTGCATATACAAAACCACCTATGCATGCTGCATGAGGTTAAGTGGTACTCTCATACTCAGTCTTCTGATGGAAATGACTGAAGTTAAAAAAGAAAAAAAACAGGAGGGAAGGATTGTGGAACCCTAAAATAAGAAAAATCTCACTCCTAAAGCTATGAAGTAAGAATGTCATTATGCCTATCTGATGGAGTGGCAGCCATATTATTACCATACAGACATGCCAAGGAACAAATCCGATGTTTCCTACTGGCAATCCAAACCTCCCTAGTCACTAGTTCTGCTGCAGACATCTAAAATTTCCAATGGGTTGGACCCTGTATGCAAACAGAGAATTCCTTTCTCTGGCCTCTCTCAGGCCTTTGTTCAAAGTCCTGGAAAGTTTTTCTGAAAATTCTAGTAAACCTTGTAAACTGTACTCCTTAAACCATCTTCCTGGGTAATTGATTGTTTTGAGCATCAAAAAATGGAAAGATTGGAAATTAACTGTCCCAGTATCAAATGTTACATGGACAGACACAGTACTTATAATGGTACACAATCGAACAAGGAATCAACACTATTTTTAAAATAATAATTTTTTTTTGCTATAGCAAAACACCTGTATTTTATGAGAGAAATACAATATTTCAGATCAATAAATTCAGGGATCTTTATAAACGAAAGCTGAAAATTACTAATTTTAAGTAAAAAAAGAAGTTTCTCAAAACTTTGATTCAAATTTTAAAACTCATGGTCTAAATCAGTGTAACTGTAAAGTGTGTTAAATTTCTTATTTTTATTACAAGTGAGCCCAATTTATAAAATTCCTTCAGTTACTAAACTAAAAAAACAACAGATTTTGTAATAGTGAAGGATGAAAGAAAAATACCACTGTTTTATGTGTATCATATTCTCATTAAAGTCCCTGCAACATGTTTTGCTAACGTTTTTAGAGGTATTTTTATTAATAGATGAGTCACATTCATAGCCTATTCCAACAACATAGCAACCAGGAACTCCCACATGCTTGTGTGTTTTTGCAAAACAGCTGAAAAACAACATTGTTGGCACTGAAACTTTGCAGTTTTAAGAGTGCACTATGTATGCTGTTCTAAAGGTTGTTTGGGTTTTTTTCTTTGTCTTGAAACTGAAACATTTTATTTATAGAAAACATGTAACCAGTGCTTGGGCAAAGTAGGTTTTTTTTTCCCTCTAGATGATCAATTCACCAAAGCAGGTTCACATTAGCATTGTCAACAGTTTTATATTGGCTGTGGGCTTTATTATTCATGAAAATAATTACAATCAGTTAACAGGCAAAGCTGGTAACACTGAGGTAACATCAATTTTACTGGTGAGGAAAAGACTTCAAAATACCACACCACCATATTTAGCATTCAAATGAAGTATTTTCCTACCAGTTATTAAAAATCTATTTAATTCAGCATCCTTTTTTTTTTTTTTTTTAATCACTTGACTGTATTTGTAAAAGTTCCCACCTGTTTAGATATAGTACCAGAGTTTGACTGCTTGCATAACAAAGGGATATTCCAAGAATTCACAGAGATCATCCCCGGACTAGCATTACTGAAGCAGTAACATGGAAGACAATGGAGTAGAAAATAGAAGTACCAGCTTTTATTACATGATGCATCTACAAACTGATCTGAGTCTGGCTGGAAATACATTTCTTATTAGGTGTGTGGGTAGGTAACTGCTAGGAATGAGTCTAATACTTTTTTTTTGCCCTTTGGTGATACAACACCACTGAAGGAATTAGGACACAAGATGGTACACTAGCTTAGGCAGTCATGATGAGTGGTACCTGTGTCACAGGAAATTCAGGAAAGGCAAAGCCTGTGGTCAGAAAAGCTAAAGTTCAAGCTTTCTCCCGTGCTTTCTTGAAAAACCTGTGAATTCTGTAACACTTAAGGTATGCTTTCAATTAAGATGCAGTATAAATGTAACTACAACAGAAAAGCCAGGTTTCTCTCATGTTGGGTTTAACCAGTCGTGGTGTAGTCAAAAAGGAATGTGGTTATCTGCAGCAAGCTTTGGCAAAATATCCAACAGCAGAGACTCTCATGTACATCCTGGCTGCAACTCTGGAGGTTATCATCAGAATTTTTGCAATCTCATCATCAAATACAAAATTCAAAGTATCTGACATAAAAGATCTCAAGAAAACATTATTAATTTGAATACAAGTAAATTGGCACATACTAAGGAAGGAAGTTAAAACACTCACTGTGAAATTCTGGTTGAAGTTCTGGTTGTAGCCTGGTGGATAAAATTCAGGTGCTTTAACAGACAAGTTTGATGTAGCTACAGGATCCACAGCTAACTGAGGTTCAGCCATTCCTGGTCCGGAATCAAGAACTGAAACTTTATCTTGTGATCCAGATGGAATTCCTGTCTTTTGCAGGTGCTCTGAAAAATTTTTGTTAACACTTATCTTAGAAATCAACAAATTAATATGCGTTCACACAGAGTAAACACAGAATACATTTTTCTTTTATTTAAAGTATGATTTTACTATAAATATATTTCCTTTAAATGCATAGACTTACTTTAGGTTTTATTGTTTATTCTTAAGTAAGGATACTCATTCAAGCACACTCTAGACGTCTTTCTACATGATAGAAAGTAGAGTGTTCATGTGCAGGTGCCCCCCCCAAAAAAAAGAAGGTAAAAACCCCCCTTTTTTCCATGTAAACACATTTTTTAAGAGTTAACCTAAGTAACTAGTAAATCTGTTTATAGTACATTTGATTATCCTGTGATTTTTCATAGATTTTAGATACAAATACAAGATACATTTGGAAGGTCAGTAAATGACAGACATCACTAATTTTTACCAACGTTTATTTTCAACAAAATGCTCAAGGATGCTCCGTTACTATTGTTCTTATACACCATTTGCTAAAACATCCAACTGAAGTGTTTTTAAAACACTATTTTCCAAACCACTCTTTACAGAGTAGCTCATAAGTTTATTGGAAAGAGAATCTGATACCTACCTGAAAAAAGCTGACCAACAAACATTGCTTTGTGTTACTGTTGGGTTGGGTTAGTTTTTTTTGCAAATAGGCTAGAATTCCTCAGAAGGGGGAAGGCTGAGACCATCTGCAGTCAGATTAACAGATGGATAAAAAGCACACTCAGATGTGGGGGCACAAAAGGGGGAAAAAACCAGAAAGTATTGCAAGCAGATGCAATACAACATCACACCTTTACCTGGTCCAGGTCTGTAACCCCGTATGCTGATTTCAGCTGGGACAGAGTAAATTTTCTTGCTAGCTGGTATAGCACTATGTTTTGGATCCAGTATGAGGCAAGTGTCAATAACACACGTTTCCCATGCTCTGATGGCGAGCAGATGGACAAGAAGCAAGAAGGCAGCAAAGACCAGACAGCTGACCCGAACTGGCCAAAGGGATAATCCATACAAGAGAATGTGACGTTCAGTATATAAACTGGAGGGGAGTTGGCCAGGAGTTGTCAATTGTTGCTGGGGGACAGGCTGGGCATCGGTCAGCAGGTGGTGAGCGACTACACCGTGCATCACATGATTCTCTCTGGTTTTCTCCCTCTCACCCCTCTTGTCACCCTGGTGTCCGCCAGCCCCCAGAGCTCACCACGCTGACCCGGCCTCAGCGCGGTGCACGCATCGCACTCCCGGGAACAGGACCACGCTCCCGAGGGCAGATGCCGGTGACCCTGCGGCGCCGCGGGGAGCCGCGCAGGTGCCCCGCGTAAAGAAAGAGCGGGGAGAGCAGCCCGTACCTGCCATCCCGGTGCCCAGGGGCGCCGTCTTCGGAGGCCGCAATGGTTCCTGCTGCGGGAAGAGGCCGCCCGGCTGGTGGTGCTCCTCCTCGGCCGAGCCCGAACTGCGGGACGCACAGCCCGCGGGGCGGGCCCCGCCGCCGCTCTCCGGCGCGCCGCACCCGCGGCCCCGGCCGGCACCCGGCGTTCGGTTGAAACTCTCCGACATGCTGAGGCCGGGAGGCTCGGGCGCTCATGGGAGGGAGGAGCGGAGCGGAGCCGGGGCGGGGGGAGCGCGGGCCCGCCCCGGCCCCGCACTTTCGGTTTCACCCCCGCGCAGCGTCGCGATGGCCGCGCCCGCCCCGAGCCCGCCGCAGCCTGGAGACGGCGTTTCCAAAGCCACCGTATTCCCTGCGACTGCATCTCCACGGTAACGAGCGGGGCGAGGTGACCGTGGCAGAGCCAAGGTTTCAGCTACAATGGGAGACCTGCAGCCACAGGTGCATCACACCACGCTGTGCATACACAGCTGTTTCCACCAGAAAAGGATGGAAAAGCTGCAGGCGAAATTCTAAATTTAACCCCATAAAGTTAAGCCTCAAACTAGACCATATTATTGTACGGTTATGGCTACTTAATAAAAATATGTTCGCTCAGTACAATATATTTTCATGTATAACTTACACATGATGAGGTCACAAATGTTCTTCTGATTTAATGTTTAACAAGGACTTTCCATGCCAGTGGGAACCAACTGAAGAATATGGTTCATGTAATGCATTTTTCCTAATATTATCACATAAACAGTGAGTGGTTCAACTCACATGTTCATTTACAATTTAATTCATCTATTCTTCTTCAATTTCAGCCCAAAGTCTTGCTCTACTTGTTTTGAAAACCTGGTACCACAATCAGCTTTCAAGATAAGGCGAAGAAGTGTGATCTGGTACACCACAAATATACCCCAGCTGATCCTGCTGAGGGAGTTTATATTTTGTCTCCCTGAACAGTCTAATCTGTGCTGCCCTGCCACAGACGAAATCAAAACATTGTGTGGCATTGGGTCAAACTCTGTTCACCATTCATGAAGGGGGTGAAAAAAATAGGCAACTGGATGAAACATTACTAAAAAAATCAGAATAGCTCTGTCTTGTATTAAAAAAAAGTCCAATTGGATTTTTTTAAAATGGTGCCTTTAGAAGTCAAGTTCCTATTGGGTTTATTATAACATGTTACCATTTTCAATTATTAACAGGGGAGAGGCAGGGTATAAAATATTTGTTATTTCCTCAAGGCTTGAATTGGGACTGATTTTTGGTGAGATAAAAAGGTGGCCAGACATTAAAGGTGTCACAAGTTAAAATTAATGAGGTTCATGGGGAAACTGTTCCTAGGCAACCCCTCTGGAAATACAGAATGGTAAACTAATAAATCTATAGTCTGCAACTGGAATGAGAGCCGATGCAGGATGTTTTGAATGAGTCTTAAAAAAATTGTAATACCTTATTTGTGTAAACCACTGTTAAAACTAATTTAAGCAGTATTATCAATTCTTTAAAGATCACAAATTAGCTACTAAATTTCTACATTAAAAATATTCAGTGTTCTTGTATTATTTCAGCTCCAGTTTTAATGCGTATATTGTCACCTCTGTCCACATCTGTAGACTTTGCCTTACCAGGAGGAGAATGAAAAGCTTACATTAATGTGAAGATGAAAAATTAAATTCTCCATCATTATATACTGGGATCACTTTTGAATATACCAATCTTTCAAGTTAGCAAATCTCATTCTTTAAAGTATACACCTTATGTATATAACTTAATGTCTTAAGTTCTTGAGCAAGAAGTTTTCACCTTTGGACATAAATGTGAACTCTTTTCACATAGCAGACATTTTGTATTTAATTTAATGACTGTTCGGTAGCTACTTACCATTTAAAGTGGAATGTGGTCCCAAGTCCATATTTTTCTTACAGATGCACTACTTAAGTTTGCATGAACCCAGTCGTGTTTGCTTGGGAACCCAATTTCCTCTCCCTAGTACAGACAGCTAAAACCAGAAAAATAATTGGGTAGTTAATTCCAAAATGACCCCTGAATATTACCTACAACAGTACACCCCTTTAGACTGCTTAACATTATGCGTAGAATGTTTTGGCCTGACTAGCTGTGAATTACTTCAAGCCTCTGAGACCACACAGCAGAAGTCCTGAGATCGCTAAACTAGGCAAACCTATCCTAAGTACCTAATGACTGGATTAAAACTTTCACCGAATACAACTTTGAACACTTCTAGGCAGCCACAAGGAAATACCTGCTTTGCCCTAAATGTCTTAACTAATAATCCAAATCTTAGTTCAGAACCAAATCTATACACATCTTCAGCGCCTGGCACCGAGAAATCACACATTGTAACCTTATCACTACTCAGAACACAGGCATTTTTACATGCTCTATTTTTTGTTTTTTATGCTGATAACATATTTCTAATTAGGGAAAAGGAGAGGGCTGATTCTAGCTTTTCAAGTGTAATTTATTGTTAATAGCTGGAATTATTCCAATCGCTACCATACTGATGAGGCATGCTGTTGTAGGAGTCAATGGTTATTGAGCCCAAAACACAAAGCACAGGTATAATCTGTAGCTCTAAAGCTCTGCAGACCTCACACATGCTTATTTAAAAGCACAGTAATGAACACTTAGTCGTAGAGTATCCTATTACTTACTCTCAGGGTAACTTTCATGTTCTCAGTGCGTAACTTTGCTTGCTAAGTCACCATTTAGAAGTCTGGAAGCTGTATGACACCTCCAGCAATATGCAGTTTGCATGAGCAGCTACACAGACTTAAGGAAATTAAAAAAGCTAAATCAAAATACGCCTAACTCATACATGGAACCCACAGATCGTTTGAAGTAAGACAACATATGCAGGATCATGCAAAGACAATATACTGGGGCAATGGGCAGCGTGGCTGGCGGTCCCCTGGAACTGCTTCTCCAACCCCATGTGCTCTTCATCCAGCTATGTAATATTTCAACAGCTATAGAATCGCAGAAGCACAGAATCGATTAAGTTGGAAAAGACCGCTGAGATCGAGTCCAGCCTATGACCGAACATTACCACGACAACCAGACCATGGCACTGAGTGCCATGTCCAGCTTTTCCTTAAACACCACCAGGGACGGTGACTCCACCACCTCCCCGGGCAGCCCCTTCCAAGATCTAATCGCCCTTTCTGTGAAGAAATTCCTCCTAATATCCAAAGTTGACACAGCTCCCCATTTTCTGTTCTCGTACTGCACCTACCACTCCGACACCCCGCTGCTTTTTCAGGCATTTTAAGAAGTAAAAATAATGAAGAGGACACCACCTACGTGCTATGGCGTTAGCCCCAAGTCCAACACGCGCGTTTCAGCACGTCTCCTGGCCAGCCCCGATCTTCGCCTCTCCGCCGCGACCAGTCACGGGCGGTTCGGCGCGGTTATCCCGCTCTGCCGCTGCCGGCGCCGCGGACTCGCCAGAACCACGGCCACCCCGCGCCGCCGCCCCTCAGACGCCGCGTGACGCGGCCGCCCGACCCCCGCGTGCCCCTCAGTCCTTCCGGGTTGGCGGGCGCGGACCCGCCCCCGCCCCGCCCAGAGGTCGGTCGGAGCCGCGGCGGCGGCACCGCGGGCGGGAGCGCGGCGTCGTGTGGGGCTGCGGCGGTGCGTGTGCGGAGCTCCCTCTGGGGCGCGTGCGGAGTGGTGTGCGGGGCTCCCTGTGGGGCGTGTGCGGGGCCCCCTGTGGGGCGTGTGCGGGGCCCCCTGTGGGGCGTGTGCGGGATTGTGCGGACTCGGTGCGGGGCTGCGGGAGGAGCGTGTGCGGGGCTCTGTGCGGGGCGCGTGCGCCGCGTCCTGTGGGGCTGCGCCGGCACCGCCTCGTTCTCCCGGTGCGTGCGGGAGCCAGCCGCTGGTGGGGAGAAGGCAGCGGTGTCCCGCTGTTGGGGGGAGGGAGGGAGCGTGGCAGGATGGACGCGCGGGAGGAGGCAGGTAGCCCGGGAAGGGGCCCGCGGGAGCCGGGAGCGCGGAGGTGGCGGCTGCGGAGCGTCCCCCGAGCGGGGACAGTGCGTGGCAGGGGACGAGCCGCCCGCCCAAGGTCATTCGGTGGCCGCGGGCTATAAATAGCGACGGGAAAGAGAAGGGGCCGCGGGGGCCCGGCGGGATTCCGGGCGAAGAGCGCATTCTCGGCTCCCCTGCCCGCTGTGTTCCTCCACGAGTGCCTGTTCTGCTGAGCCTCCCGGGCGCCTGCAAGCTGTGTCCCACCCAGGGCGACTCCTCAGGCAGCTATGGCAGGGATTGGAGTAGTTTGTTTGGTGCCTTGGGGCCCCGCGGTTTCCCGTACCACAGTTCCTGTTTTAAAGCAATGGTGTAAAGAGAAAATGGCCTTGAGTCGCAGAAGTGCGATCCCTACATCATCTGGTCATGCCAGTTGCTTTTGATTAAGAGCTATTTTATTTAATTTGGAAAAAAAAAAAATGATACTGTTTTCTAGCCAGAAAGGTAAAGGTGGTGAGGAATGATTGTCTCGTGGCTACTGGCAGTTGACTTGTCCTAAACCTGCTGCGTTTACATGCCTTCTGTCCAGTGTCATTAATAACTCTTGATTTGTTTTCACGTTTGCTGTAGGGATTCCATACGTGGCAAGGAATTTGTTCTGAAGTTGCGATGGCGAGCCTTTTGCGTGTTGCTGTCAGTGGGTGCTCAGCTCCTGTTTTTGGCAATGTGCTCCCACCGAAGGTGTGTTCCGCAAAGATGCCGTGCTTGCGAATGTTTAGAACCCACCAGGTGCTTGGGTCTCAGGCAGCTCCAAAGCCAGGTAAATTGATGAAAGTACTGTAAATAATATGTTATTTTAAAACATGAATATAAATTGTTTCTTTTTTTCTTTCTTTCAGATCTGCCTTAGTACAGAAATGACTTAAAATAGAAAGAACACTTTTAAATCATATCAGCAGAATACTTGAGTCAGTTGCAGCACAATTTTAGACTGGCTTTATAGGGCTTATGCAGAAGGTGTTTGTGTTAATTATGAACACTTTGGACCCACACAGTTTTTGTGGTTACATGGTCTGAGCTCCTGCTAATACTTTCCTTACTTGAAGGTATTTAAGTAAATGCTTTGCTTAGTTAAAAGCCTGAGTTCCCATTAATTTTGGTAGTTTTGGTAGTGCAGCTCTTTGTGTGTATGTGAGAGAAAGTACAGACCTCACAAAGACAGCATCTGCTAGCATGAGGATATGTAGGCATTATCATCTCATCTAAAAAAAATCTCATGACTTTGTTTAGGAAACACTTCATCGTATCACTTTGAAAAACTATTGATCTGTATCTTCGTGTGTTTGTTAGTGCATTTGCACAAATCGCATTTCAGCAGATAATGGACAAGTTCAGGTATTTCCAGGAGAAAAAAACTGGGAAAGGGGCCACCCTTATTTCCAGTTTCTAACATGAACCTGGTATATGAAGAATGGAACTGATAATTTTTTTCTCTATTCCATGCTGTACATAACGTGACAGTTGGAAGACTGAAGAATACTTAATGCAGGTTTAACAATATTTTTGCCCATTATTACTGCATAGGTCATGTCTCCCTTGGAATTTAGAGACCCTGCTTCTCTGCAGATGTAGGATCTTAGCCTGCAAAAGATTAATGTGGAGAGATGGGCTGATTGCACACATGGTGTCTGGTTCTTCCAAATGTAGACAGTAGGTAACTGCATTAGATACTTGAGAGTATTAGGAAACTAGTGCTGTTGGAAACAGAAGTGTCTGGTTGTGAAAACATGGGACACAAAAGTAGCATGTAGTATCTCTGAGAAGCCTGTGTTGCATAGAATTTGTTGCAGTACTAACAAGGAATGGTGCATTTTGTGGTCCTTTCAACTTGGTGACTGAAGATTTTGGAACTTCTGAAGAAATGTCATGAGAGGAAGTTTCTTTACTTTGAGGGCTCCTGATAAATCTCTGTCATAGTTGTATGGTGAAACCAGAATTTCTTTCATAGATTTGAGATAGTCTCAATTTTTTTTCCATGTTAAATATCTGAATGAATGAGATATCTGTCAGTCTTCATATGGCAGATTGTCCCTTGGTTGGGAGCGTAAACTGCAACATAGGAAACTAGGTTCAAAGTTCTTTCTGAAATATCCCAGGTAAGTGTCCTCATTTGAGTTTGGAATCAGTTTTGTATTTGACTTTGACCACAAATTTCATCATGAAACTGTAGAATCTCTTCTATTTTACTGAAACTGGTATACTACTCTGTGTCTGAATTTTCTCATTTTTAAGAATAACTTGGAAAATTTTCCTACAAAGATGGAGGATTCTGATTAGTGTCTTCTGTTTAAATGTTCATTGTTGCCCCTTCCTGTTGTGTGAATGTATTTAAGGATTAGTAGTGTTCATGAAATGCATTTATTTAATATGGAGCATTACAAGTTTGGTAGTCTTGGTTGATAATTAAGCTTTCCTTGTAGTACACTTTGGTAACGTGATTTGTCATTCAGTAGAGGACAAATCAAGGAAAAAACAGTAATTTAATGACAAATTAGAAACAGGGCTATTGCTTGTATTTACTTTCTAAGTGCTCTTGAATCAAAATGTAACAGATACAGAATAACTGTGTTTTTTTCTTTCAGAAATTAGCTTTGATTATAGTAATACTTGGTAAAATCACTGTAGCACTAAGAAGAGTAAGTTTTCTGAGAAGGCTAGTGTCACAGTGATTCTTCTTAAAGCTGTAGTCATTACTTTCCTTGTCTCAGATTAGCTTGCATTCAATCTAGGCTATGTTATATACAAAAGCAATAGCAGCTTAAGGAGAAGAAATACGGAGATACAGAGTCAGCTGAAAAGTAAGTCTGGAGCATGGATAATTTTCTTACTGCCAGGTATTATTCTGCTGCTTGCTTACTGGAAACATAGCAACTTTCATACAGAAGTAAAATAATTTGTGCCAGATAGTCACTAGGACCTGTGCTTCAGAAACAGAATCAAAACTTTCTGAAGCCCTGGGAAAAGTGCATATGGAGTGACTGACTCTGACCTTCCCAGTATACTTCCAGACTAGTTTGTCCTACAACTCTGTTACTTTAACCCCTCTCTGTTTCGGGATTTTAAAAATCCTTTTTATTTTGGTGCTTATTTCTTAAAATTTCCTGGTTTTTTTCTAAACCTGGAACAGTTAATTTTCAATTAGTTCTCTAGGTAAGCTTTATTTTATTTATAAACAAAAAATATGCTCCTTTAATTTCCTTTTTTTTTTTAATTCCTTATTTATGTAATAGGAGGGATCAGGTGTTCATTTAATCTTCTGTACCATTTTTTTTTTTTTTTTCTTTTTGCCAACATCATATTGCTGTTCTTCGGAATATGTCCTCATCTTCAGAACAGGTGAGATGGTTTGTTTAAAGGTTATTAGTGTAACATAAAAAATAGGCATCCTGTTTTCAATCCCAGAACATGTGGCACATAGTCAAAACTCCTTTTCCTTAAGTCAGTCTCTATTGGTTGATACTATTTTGTTGCAGACTACTTTCCAAAGTCAGGTTAAGGAGATCAAAAACCTGTATTTTCTGCTATAGTTTTCAATTAGATTGTCTCTAAGATTCTTGTAGATAGAAATTACATGGAGAAAGTCACTGTCGTAGTTTTGTTTACCTGAAATTTGAATATGTCTTCATTGCACAGTTAGGATTATGGTAAGGAAATGAGAGTGTGGCTTCTTACTAGTTTTTCAAAGTTCTAAGTTAGGTATATGCTACTGCATTTCACAGGAATGTACACTCCATTTTAAGACCTGTGAAATTTAATGATTTTACTTCTGATAGTGGCAGAATCCAAGTACTGTGTTTCTTCTACTCAGTATATTAAGAAACTTCATGACTGGAAAAAGTGCTTTGGGTATGTGTATATCAGTCAGTATTTGGAAGATGTCCATGATGTTGTAAAGCAGTTAGTCACTAAAACATACTCAAGGCAGTTCTTAAAGAGATTATCTGACATGAAGGATTAGAGAGACAACTTGTAGGCTTCACACTCTCATGTAACTTTAAACTCCTAGCAAGAATAGCAGACGAGCTTCCTCAAAATAAAACTTAAATCAAGGTCCTAAATATAATCCTAGGTTTCAGCCTTTTGAAACTATTGACTTTGATGAAATTGCTGAATTCAACAAACCAAATCTGTGTTAATTGCAAAGTTCCTCCAGCCAGAGTACCAATTGTGTGTATCAGTGCAAACAGGCAGCTGGGAAGACACAAACTCATGTCTAGAATCCAAAGGGTAAATTTATTTCCATTACTTCACTAATGGGGTATTGCTGAAGCAGGACCCGGGCAGAGGAAAACAAGTGGAGAAACAGGCACCAGTAAATCATCACAGACCTGCTGTTCACTTAGGCTTATCAAGAGTTATTTCCAGCTGAAAGGGAGCTTTGCAATCCTCCTTGCTAGTGTTCTGCTTTTTAACCCTTTCTTCCCAAGATCTGTGCTGCACTCCAAGATAGATCTTTGTTTTTAAGCTGTAGATACCTGCTCCATTTTGGTGCTGAATCATGTGGAAGCTCAGGGCAGTCTACTTGAAAAATGTCCTATATCTTCTCTAGGTAAAAGCTGGCAAACTGACAGTTTGCATATGTATTAATTTGCTTTTGTATTTATGGGTTACTAGAGTTCTGGTACAGTGGGAAACTGAAGAAAAGTAGGTAAGGCAAATGAGGCTTGTTGAGTATTTATCTTGGATTTGATCTCCCAAAGCTCTGGAGAAGAGCATGTTCCTCAGTGCTGATCTGTGCTCATTCTGTTTACTAAATAAGGTGCAGATATTTTACATCTGAAAAAGTTGTACTAATTTTTATTGTGTGTAAGATGTACCAATAAACAAAGAAGTGAGGAATGAGGAAACACGTTTGGCATGTAGTGAGTGTATATTTGTGTCCTGTTACTGCTAGCCATTTATTTTTCTATTCTGATACTCCACACAGCAGCAAATGAGCAAATGGAAATGAGAATCATCTGTTGTCATTAGAGGCTTAGGAGCTAAAAGAAGATTTGCTTGAGAAAAAGAAAGGCTTTAGTCAAATGTATTTGTGCCTTTAAATTTGCAGTTATCTATTTCCTTTATGCTATAATTTATTCCTTCCCCCATTTGCTCCTCCTTTCCCTTCCCTTTCTTCCCCTTTTTCCCCTTATTTTTCCCTTCCCCTATTTCACCCATGTTTTCCCCCTCCTTTCCTCCCTTTCATCATTCTTGTGCCACAGAAATTTCCAAAAGGAGAAAGGGAAGGTTGTTTACTCAGTGCTTTTTGAAACTTTTTGCATACTATCCTACCCTAGAGCTTTTTCCTCTCTGAAATTCTGATTGGTTTTTGTTATCCTAACAAATTTCAATCTTCTAGGTTTCATTCCTGCTTCTGAAAGACAAGAGAGCTCATTTCCACCGAGTTGATTTAGTGAAAATCAGAAGCAGAACTTTATTGTGTAGTAATTAGAAGAGATGAGGAGAAAAGTCTCTTCAAATGACAAGGGTAATTTGAGTGACAGCAACAGTTACCACAGCTGGTAACAAGTGGTTAGTGCTGCTGTGGTAGGTATGGCCTGAGCTGCACGGTGATGTTTAGATTTGGTGTATGCTGGTGGAGCAAATCATTGCAAAGCTCTGTTACCTTTGTGGATCTGTTATTTCAGATGTGCATTTTTGCTTCTGTTGTGACTTTGTTCTATGAATGTATGTCTTTCTGAATTTGAGTGTTGTCTTGTGATTAAAAGATTTCAAATGTTCTCCACCATATAAAACATCAAAACACTTCTATCTTCAAATTATTTGACGCTATTTTATTAGTCAAATTTCAAAGACAAAGCTAAAATTAAAAAAAAAGAAAAAGTAAAAGTAATTAGAATCATAGACTCATTAAGTTTGGAGAAGACCTCTAAGATCACATCCAACCTTTGAGTGGACTCCACTTTGTCAACTAATCATAGCACTACGTGCCACATCCAGTTATTTCTTGAGCACTTCCAGGGATGGTGACTTGACCACTTCCCTTTAGCAACCTATTCCAGTGCTTAACCATCCTTTCAGTGAAGAACTTCTTCCTGGTGTCTAATGGCTCAGTACAACCTCTCCTACTGCAGCAACTAGAAATAATGAACTTCTTTTTTCTGGTGGGCTTTCAATTTGTGTTTTTGGATGTATTGATTTTTTTTTAAAGAGTTAGTAGGCTGAGAGGTATAAGTAGGTATTTAAGTACCAGTTCTTAGCAACTCTGCACTGTTTTTTCAGAACATAGTATGTTGACAGTTTCTAACCAAAACATTTTCAGATTGTCAACTTTAAGCACATTGTAGTCCAGCTTCAATTTCATAGATAATTTATTTTTATATTTTAAATCTGAATCTATTTCCTCAAAGCTGTTATACTGTAGTTTGTTTTTAGCTTTTTTTGCATGTTTTCATCTCAAAGTCACAAGGAGGCCTTCTTAAAATTTGCATTCTTTGCCTATTACAATATTTTGTATCATAATACATAGTATTGTTGGACAATCTAAAAAGAGATTTGTGATTTTAAACAAGCCTGTCGTCCTCTTCCTCTCCTTTTTTAGGTTTAGGGTTTCTTTGGTGGGTTTTGTTGTTGTTGTTTGATCATTAATATGAGTGACCGCTTAGACTGCTCAAATTATAGTTTATTAATATTCATGTGGTGTAAATGTCTTGCATAGTAATGCCACAATCCAGGCTTAAATTCTGGATAGATGTCAGTGAAAGCTGGTACAGGATTCAGCCTATGCCTAGCCTGGACTGCATGCTGTCAGTGTAATTGAAGCAGTGTAATAGTTTCATGTATGATTATTCTGCTTGAGCCTGTGTATTCATAAATAATGTATTTAAACACTTGTTTGGATCAGAGAAGTTTATCTCACAGATATGAGACTGAAAGCCCCCAAATTGTACTCAAGTGAAATTTGATGTTTGTAATTTGAAAACTTTAAGTAAACCCCAAATTTCTGCTTCAGCAGTTTCCCAGTGTTACTCAGTGGAGCTTTGAACAAGTTAGGACAAGGAAATAACTTTGAAGAGAAATATTTTCAAAGAAACTAGTAGCTGGATATTCCATTATTCTTCAACTACTTTTGAATTCACATTTTTCATTTCTGTGGCAACTTTAAGGGTAGCTCATTGATGTAGTTATGCCTTTCAGTGTGCTTTCTGGTGCATATGTTGCATTCAGTAATAGTGATTTGGTATAATTTGATATATATTACACATTGTAATGTATATTACAGTAGTAATTTGATATACATTACAAATGTATTCAGTTAAAATGCAGTTCCACTGTTCAAGCTCATTTATTTCTTTCTTCACAATAACCTGGAAGCAACTAGGAAGCGATTTAAATTCTGGCCTGAGGCAGAATCTGTTATCACCGGTACACCAGGTATTGTGTAAATCAGAATGCCAGTTATACAGTTGGAACTCTGTAAATGCCAATGGGTATGAACTGCACCAAACACTTGTTATTGCTTGTGTGGCTGATTGTGCTCACCTGCTGATTGCTGAGAGAACAAGGTTCTCTAGGAAGATGGTGTAATTTAAGGAAATGTAAATGAGGTTCCTAGAAAATAGCATTCTGCTTCCTCTTCCCTTAGGAGGGAGAATTTCTAACTGTGACATGTGTCTGCATGTGTCTGTACAACATTGAAGAGTATCCCTTATATCAATGAATTAGTGTTTAGTAAAATTAATGCTGTCTTTTCTGCCACTCTTACAGGAATTCCTTATAAGCAGCTGACTGTAGGTGTCCCCAAGGAGATATTTGAGAATGAGAAGAGAGTGGCTCTGTCACCAGCTGGAGTTCAAGCCTTGGTTAAGCAAGGCTTCAATGTTGTGGTGGAATCTGGTGCTGGAGAAGCTTCCAGATTTTCTGATGATCATTACAGAGAAGTTGGAGCAAAGATCCAGGGGACCAAGGAAGTCCTGGCTTCTGATTTGATTGTGAAAGTAATTGCTTTATTAGTATATTTCCTATTACATAGTTCTTGGAGAAATGTATAGGTATTTTTTTTTTTCTAATAATCTGTGGAAAATTCAGTAAATAAGGTCCTTTAAATTAGTGTTTTCCGTTTTGAGTTCTAATTCAAGTTTTGTAATTTTTTTGGTAGCTCTGTGTGCACCTACACTAAAAAAAATCATAAATGACAGTGTTGAAAAAAAAATGTGGGTAATTTCTTAGAGAGTTTTTAACTACCTAAGAGTTGTTTTTCCTGGAGTGAGGTAGACTAGTTCTGGAATCTAATCAGATGAGATTCCTGCTCTAAGAAATCTTTTATCCAAAATTGGTAACATATAACTCTAGTTATTCTTTTAAATAGAGTGGTTTGGGATTTTGAAAATATGATTCTGTAACTTTTCTGAATTCAAACACAGCAAAAGTGTGTTTAAAAATTGGAGAAAACAGCAATCTTACTTGAGAGGTCTTAGGCTGTGCAGAGTCCTGAAGGGGAAAAAAAAAAGAAAAAGACCTTTACCTTATTGTGGCTTCCTTCAGTTGTTCTGTTTAAAATTATCCCATTGAGCATAGAATTTCTGTGAGCTGCTTTTTGAACAACCCTTTTAAGTAGGTTTCTCTTTGGAGAAAAGTGAGAAACTCAGAAGTGAATGTAGATGAATGTAGATCAGTGTCTGCTGGACATCTGCCATGAAATACCCTGTATGTAGTCATGCACTACGACCTGATTGGTGGTTCTTAGTTTGTAGAGCTTAATTGTCATATCTGTTGAGTAATCATTTTGCTTAAAAATGGTGGGTTTGAGGGTAGCTGTCTGTTGTAAAAGCAGGAGATGCTAATTAGAAGTCATCAGATTTTTCTGAAGGTGTGTGCTGACAATTTTTGCCTTGTCACCAATCCACGTAGTGCCAATTCCATGATGTTGGCTGCAGCTGAGAAGTGCAGTTACTCAGTTCATTTGTGTAAATATCTTTTGATATACTTTCTCCCTTCTGTACTTTCTGGATGGGAATGGACAGACTGCAGCCTGGGAGAAAGGAAGTGAAATGTGTTCTGATTTCTTCCCTCTGATTAACTTGGAAATTTCTGTCTTTTTTCAGGTGAGAGCTCCTATGTATAACTCATCTCTAGGTGTACATGAGGCAGATCTTTTCAAGACAGCAGCAACCCTGATTAGTTTTATCTACCCAGCACAAAATCCAGACCTCCTGAAAAAACTTGCAGAAAAAAAAGCTACTGTCTTGGCTATGGATCAGGTTCCACGGGTCACCATTGCTCAGGGATATGATGCACTTAGCTCCATGGCCAACATTGCTGGGTATGGGTTTATTTTGTTTTTTATTGCTTCACTAAGTATAGCTGGTTTAAAATCATGTGCTTTGATATTAGGTACATCTAAAATGATTCTACATCTCTGTTTTCATGCAGAGCTGTTTCAAGCAGGGTGGTGTTAAAGTTTCTTATGGTTAGCTTTACAGCAGATCAGAGCAATGCTTTTAAATAAACAAAACTGAACACAATTTTTCCAATTCCTTGACTGTTTTGTCTACTACCTTTTTGTGCTGAACTAGGTTATCTTGAGCACAGATTGTCTGTCATGGGGATCTGGTGTTGCTAGGACCTAACTAACCCAAACAACACTCAGTGTGATTGCAATTGCAGTGGCAGTTACAAACAAAAGATCAAATATTGTCAGACCATCTCCATGTTTTGCAACTAGAATTTTAGGTATTGCAGTGAATTAAAATGTTGTTATACCACATTTCTTTAATTGGTTTATTTTTTTTCTTTAAAGTTATTATTTTTTTTACTTTTTACTTAGATGATGTCTGAGGCATAAACCATTGCAAAGGCTGCCAGATTTTGTGCACACAAACAGTGTACATCCATTCACATGTTAACTTATTCCCCATGTTTTCATTTGGTGTGATTCTATACAACACAGAAATTATAATATATTTGAAGATAAAAAATATACAAAGTATATTCCAAATTTGAGCTACTTTTATGGCATACAGACCTCTATATCTCTCTGCTAGAGATAGGAAAAAGAGTGGAATGGGACCGTTGAACCACAACACTGTTAATAAAAATGCAAGAAAATGTGCCCTGTTGTTAAGAAAATATGAAATTACACATTAATCTTTATTTTCAGGTAGCTCTACTGGTGTTAACTTGGTGTCCAGCTACCAGTTCTTGGCTGGGGCAAATGAAGTAGCAAGGTTAAGCTATTTGTCCTAAGCCATATAGCTCTGTGAAGTTTGGGTCAGAGTACCTTTCTTGAATGTGCCCTTGCTGGCCTAAGTGGGCCAACTGCAGAGTTGCTCTGGGTTTTGTAATTACTTGTTCATGCTCCCGTCCATAATGACCCTCAGGTTATAGCCTTGGAAGGTAGTTTTAAGGACCACAGAGTTAACTTTTGTCAAGTTATACATTTGTTTTTCAGGTAAAATTTTATTTGTGAGAATGATTAGTTTTAGACATCCAGTATACTGCAGTCCAAAAATTATGTGTTAAAATGCATTCCATGGTTTAAAAAAAATCAAAAAACATATGGCAAGAAGTATGAACAAAGATTATTAAGCTTGTTTTCAGTGGTGAAATACTAAGCTTGCTTTATCTTATGCGTGCTCTGGTTAAATGTTCATCTTTTAGATTGATGTAATTAATGGAATTTTACTGAATCTGAGAAAACACTGATATGTTTTCATCCTTGATTGACAGTTACAAGGCTGTGGTCCTGGCAGCAAATCACTTTGGTCGATTTTTCACGGGTCAAATCACAGCTGCTGGTAAAGTTCCTCCAGCAAAGGTATGTGCAATTAAACACATGCTGTGGCAAAAGAATATGTTAATTTTTGAGCAGAGGTAGTTGTTGCTGAAACTATGTTGAAAGACTTTTTCCTGCCTTTTGACTTTTTCTAGAGACCTTAGAAATCACTATAACTATTCTCATACAACTTTTTGTCCACATCTGTTCTGGTTTTGTTTTGGGAATAATAGAATAACTTCAGTTTTATTTAAGTTTACTTAGTTTTAAACATCAGATTAGCTATATGGGGTTGGGTTTATTTATTTTTTTTCAAAATAGGAGAAGGTAAGGAAGCAGTTAAGAAAATTCAGATATTGGTATTTCTGGTGCATTGAGGAATGCAGCAGAAGGGCTTACTTAATTGGAATTACAGGTGGATTGGGTTGAAGAGAAATTAAAGTAGAATTAGAGCAGGAAAAAAGGAAAATAAATCAAGGAGAACACCTGTGTTTTCTTAGATAAATTATTAGCTACAGAAGAACTGGCTCTTAGATATATGTAATTAGGAGTTACAGCTTTTAAGCTGTTTGATGTAAGGGGGTATCTGCTAAAGCAAATTTGGTTTTATCCTAAGGTATCTTATTTAAATGGCTGGTTAATGAGACTTATCATTCTAGGTACTGATCATTGGAGGAGGGGTTGCTGGCCTGGCTTCTGCAGGAGCAGCAAAATCAATGGGTGCAGTGGTTCGTGGATTTGATACTAGGTAAGGGTGTGAAAATTGTAATATCAATCTGAAATTACTTTAAGTTGTTTGTGGCTGTATTACAGTGAAATAATTTGTGCTGCACTGAGTCATAATTCAATTCCTGCCATTTTTATGCCATCATCAGTTCTTCATTTTTTATTAATTTTAAAAGGTCCCAGGTTCTGTGCTTATCTCCCATTTTCAGCACCTTAGATTGGGCTGTAGATTTACCAAGTCATGACAGCAGAAATGCATGAGGAGAGTTAATCACCAAAGCCTCAGCTTTGAGGCTTTTCTTAGAGCAACTCTGCTGACAATACTGGAAACCATAGGCTACCTTCATTCCTTATTCAAGTATGTCTGGAACCTAAATTTATCAATTAAATTATTTTTTGCACTGAATACAGAAAGCTGAGGGCTTTGATTATGGTCTCTTTAATATTAGAGTAAGTTTTACATCTCTTGTCTGAAGATAGCTACTAAAACCACTGGTAAAGTCATGATGTATTTTTAAAGTAGTGTTTTTTCTCTCAACTATAATTTTCTTTTTCTAGAGCTGCAGCTTTGGAACAGTTCAAGTCTCTTGGTGCTGAGCCTTTGGAAGTAGACTTAAAGGAATCTGGGGAGGGACAAGGTGGTTATGCTAAAGAAATGTCCAAAGAATTTATTGAAGCTGAAATGAAACTCTTTGCCAAACAATGCCAAGATGTTGACATTATCATCACTACAGCACTTATTCCAGGTATGTTTTATGTGAAAAATGCTACTTTTCATTTTTCTAGTTAAGTTGTCATATTTTGAAGTTGTATCTGCATAAAAACTGAGGGGTTAGTGAATTATGATGTGGGAGCATGTACCTTTACACTTCTGTGATAAAGGTCTGGTTTTAAAGTGTGTCCTTTTGTTTTTTTAAACAACTTTTGTTTTCGAAGACTATCAATATAACTCAAATACCATCATGTTTTTCTTACTAAAAAAAGGAGTAGGTAGTAATAAAGTAAGAATTTATAATTCTCTTGCTTATCTATTGCATCACTGCTACTTCTGCTATACATCTTGTGCACTGGAACAAGTCTAATTGAACTGGTACTCTCCTTTGCAATTGAAACCTAGTAAGAAAGAGCTTAGATTTTAGTGCTTTGTGTTGCACAATATGTTGTATTTTAATAACTCACAATGTGGTGGGGTATTTTTTTTTGGTTTTGGTTTTTGTTTCTTTTTTGTTTGGTTTTTTGTGGGTTTTTTTGGGTTTTTTTTTTTTTGTTTTTTGTTTTGACTGGAATTGTAAGATTGGATGTTAAAACTGTCAATTTACTGGCAGAATTTGACTTATCTTTGGCAGACTACCGTGCATAGCTTTCTTGTATCCTTTTGGAGCAGGATGTTCCAGCACCTCTTTTGTCTTTGTAAAAAAAAACTTTTGTGATTTTTTTTTTTTGTCCCTGGTAAAAATTTTGCTTACAAAATTAAAGCTTATATGTAGAGCAAAGAGGAGTAGTCATCTCCTAAGCTCAACAGATAGAAAGCTGTATTTTGTGTTTAACTTCCTATGCCTTGTTTTGTCAGGCAAAAAAGCTCCAATCTTGTTTAAGAGAGATATGATTGAATCAATGAAGGAAGGTTCCGTTGTTGTGGATTTAGCTGCAGAAGCAGGGGGAAATATTGAGACTACAAAGCCTGGAGAAATGTATGTTCATAAGGTGAGCATTTTAATCTGCAGTTCATTCTCAGTTTACCTGTACTTCCATGTTGTTTTGTAAACTGTATGCTGAAAATGAGCAGCTGAATTTTTCAACAGTCTTTCAGCTGCTTTGGGTGAAGTAATCCTTTAGATTTGCATTTGGTCACTATTTATATACATCAATTTGAATATTTTTAAAAAAATAACACTTTTGTAGAGTGTTAATTTGGTTGTTAATGGGTATTACAGAATTCTTGCTACTTAAACTTCCAAGTCCAGTGTTTGTCTCTTCTGAGTTGAAAGTCAGATTTGATATCTGTTTCTCAGTCTGTCTAAAAAATATAGCAGTAGCAATAGGTTCTTTGACTTGCTTACCACCTCCCATGACTGGAGGTTAACATTCCCTGTCATAGGTAAAGCTAAGCAGGTTCAGACTCTCTGTGTCTTACTTCAGTACAAAGTCTCTGGCCTACTCAGTACTATTTCAGCTTCAGGAGGGTGCTGGTTTGCTTGTCTTAATCTTCAACAATATGAGTATATCTCCCATTGATTAGCCAAAGCACTTGAAACCCAAAGTAGATGTAGCATGAATTGGTTCATTAAAGTAAGTAGTTTTGGTCTTGGCTGAACAACTTTGGTTTTGCTCCAGTGTTCATTTGCTCAATTGAGAACTTGTCTTTCTGTTTTTTGGTTTTTGTTTTTGGTACTTATAAGAAGTCTGTTAACAATTACAGAAATCTGGGTGATGAGATTTATAGTAGCAGATTTCCTAGGCTGTAATTTGGTAATACAACAATATAATACCTTTATTTGGGAAGTCTGTAGGACACTGCTGCCGTGGTTGTCATTGACACAAGCAGAATTCTGTTTGTATGTATCAAAGAATCACATGTTGCATTTGTCTTTGTGGCTTTCTAGGGCTTTTGATGTCATTGCTTAAAACCTGAAACTAGAGAATGTAAAAGAGAGGTGAGCAGATACTTGTATGAAGTGTTTATATGGAACACTTTTAGTCAGAGGCATATTACCCCTGGATTTAGTGTACTGGCTCTGTGCTATGGAAAATAGCAGTGGTGCAGCATTATTAGGATTGTGCCAGAGCATTGCATTAGGAAGCCAAAGTTCTGGAAGCATGCAAGGATTTTAGGTGTAAGTTGTGGGAGCTGTATTTCAACAGAAGCCTGCTTTTGAACACCTAAGAGTGTATGCCAGCCTTAACTTCCCACTCCTTGCTAAAGCTTGATATCCTCTAGTTCTCATTAGTTCTTTAAGCAGTGAGATTATATTAGGTTACATTCTTACATACATATGAACTCAGACTTGTTACTTGCACAGCTCTGAGTGAGCTGCCTTCACTCCACTGGCATACAGAAATTGTCTCTAGTGCTTGCCTTTCAGAAAAACAGAAGATGCCAAGTATAAAGCAGATTAATCTGTTACCTGGTTGCTTAAAGAAATTAGGTTCTGAGAGAAAGTAGGATTTGAGAAGACATGCTCTAGCACCAATATATCTTCCTCTCTGTGAAGTCTTGTTGCTAACAGAATTTAATCATGTTGGATTCTGTAGCCATTGTGAGTGATCTGTCCCTGACACAGTAGTGTCAGAGCTGCAGGTAGCAAATTAAGTTTGGGTTATAAACAGGTAAGTGAAACAGTTTGGATATTTATTTCCAGAAGGATGTACTAGAAGGGATGATGCTTTTTCAGAGAATGTAAAAAATCCTTATTATTTTACTTGAATTTTTTTTTCAGGGTGTTACACACATTGGGTACACAGATCTGCCTAGCAGAATGTCTACTCAGGCTAGTACCCTGTATTCTAATAATATTATCAAACTTCTAAAGGCCATTAGTCCTGACAAAGAGAATTTCTACTTTGATCCAAAAGATGACTTTGACTATGGGACTCTGGATCATGTTATTAGAGGAACCGTAGTAATGAGGGTAAGCCAGTAAAGACTATCTTCTTAATTTGTGAGTACATGTATCACTTCTGTCCCTTCAAAATGCATTCAGAGATACTGCATGTCAACAGACTTCAGAGGTGGCTTGGTAGAGTGTGTGGGAAACTGTGTGTTTATTCAGCTGAAAATTCCTGTCTCTTTGTTTTGGTTTTTTTTTTTTTTTTGTCTTCTTGTCAAGGTTAAACCTAATGTGTTTACTAATGAAAAATTAGAAAAAGATAGAATTTGCATGTTCCATGTGATTAAAAACATAGCTATTGAAAACATATTTGAGGCTTTACCAGACCAAAACATTCTTCCAGAAAAACATCCTTCTTTTAAAAAAGAAATTTTCCTTTTATAGGAAGAAAAAAAAAATGGTGAAACTAGAATATGAAAAATACTTTAAGCTTTATCAGAAAATAATAAAATAAAAACTCAGGGCGTAGACTTCAGCTTTCCCAGACCACTGAAGTGGTGTGCACTCAGTGCTGATAGCTCCACAGAGGCCTGGAGAATAACAAGAAATGTGGGATTATCATCCTTGGTTCCTATCTGAGGTCTGAAAAAACTGTGATTACAGTTCACATCTGTAGCAGATTTTGTTATTTCCAAGACTGTTTTATTTTGTATAGATGTTTTCCAGTTAAGGAACTTTTATCTCTTTGCTTTTCTCTTATTTCTGCTCTGGAGCCTTGTGCTGTGTCTTCACCAGGTGCCCTGGACACCAATACCAAATCTTGTCTGAGGGATGTGTAAACCAGTATGATTAACTAGGGCATGCCTTGCAAACTAGTGCTGATGCAGAAAAAGAGCCTGTTCCTGGGCATGGCTGTAGGATATTAGCACTTTTCTGAATTGCAGGATTAAGAAGAAAAGGCATTTCTAAGTACTAAGCATCTGCCATGCTAGGCATAACTATAAATATCTGTTGTCAGGATGGCAAAGTGATTTTCCCAGCACCTCCACCAAATAACATTCCTCAAGGAGCACCAGTGAAGCAGAAGACTGTAGCAGAGCTGGAAGCAGAAAAAGCAGCTACTATTACACCTTTTAGAAAAACCATGACTACTGCATCTGTATACACAGCAGGTGGGCAACTTCCATTGCTGGAGAATCCGTGTAGAGTACTTCTCATTTGGCTAATACCTTTGAATGACCCATCATCTAACTCATTCAATTGAACACTGGGAGAGCCTTTGATTTGCTGGTGTATCCTGGTGCAAAATCAGTGCAGTGTAAGAATTACTTGAGAGGGAAAATGAAACTTCTGAAATTTTACCAAAAGTATTGACTTTTCAACAAGTGCTGATTCATTCTCTGTGCATATATGTGTGTTTGGCTCTACTTAAATATTAGTAAAATGCTTAAAATTCTGAAGAACTCCTGCCAGGGACTATGCCTATACTTTGCAGCAGAATCAGCTCAGTGTCTTTGCTTTCTTCAGATTTTACTGTATTGTGTGAGACTTAAATGGCCACAATCTACTTATGTATTGGAAATAGGACATTTGCTTTGACAAATAAGTATTGGCTCTCC
>NC_142203.1:62961746-62964246 GCF_049639895.1 Pseudopodoces humilis | reverse complement strand
AAGGAAGCGACGGAAAGAAGGAAGGAAGGAAGGAAGGAAAGGAAGGAAGTGGCGGAAGGAAGGAAGTGGCGGAAGAATAGAAGTGGCGGGAGGAAGGTAGGAAGGAAGGAAGGAAGGAAGGAAGGAAGGAAGGAAGGAAGGAAGGAAGGAAGGAAGGAAGGAAGGAAGGAAGGAAGGAAGGAAGGAAGGAAGGAAGGAAGTTGCGGAAGGAAGGAAGGAAGTTGCGGAAGGAAGGAAGGAAGTTGCGGAAGGAAGGAAGGAAGGAAGGAAGGAAGTGGCGGAAGGAAGGAAGTGGCGGAAGGAAGGAAGTGGCGGAAGGAAGGAAGGAAGGAAGTGGCGGAAGGAAGGAAGTGGCGGAAGGAAGGAAGGAAGGAAGGAAGGGGCGGAAGGAAGGAAGGAAATGGCGGAAGGAAGGAAGGAAGTGGCGGAAGGAAGGAAGTGGCGGAAGGAAGGAAGTGGCGGAAGGAAGGAAGGAAGGAAGTGGCGGAAGGAAGGAAGGAAGGAAGGAAGGAAGTGGCGGAAGGAAGGAAGGAAGGAAGGAAGGAAGGAAGGAAGTGGCGGAAGGAAGTGGCGGAAGGAAGGAAGGAAGGAAGTGGCGGAAGGAAGGAAGGAAGGAAGGAAGGAAGGAAGGAAGGAAGGAAGTGGCGGAAGGAAGGAAGTGGCGGAAGGAAGTGGCGGAAGGAAGGAAGGAAGTGGCGGAAGGAAGGAAGTGGCGGAAGGAAGTGGCGGAAGGAAGGAAGGAAGGAAGGAAGGAAGGAAGGAAGGAAGTGGCGGAAGGAAGTGGCGGAAGGAAGTGGCGGAAGGAAGGAAGGAAGGAAGGAAGTGGCGGAAGGAAGGAAGTGGCGGAAGGAAGGAAGGAAGGAAGTGGCGGAAGGAAGGAAGTGGCGGAAGGAAGGAAGGAAGTGGCGGAAGGAAGGAAGTGGCGGAAGGAAGGAAGTGGCGGAAGGAAGGAAGGAAGTGGCGGAAGGAAGGAAGTGGCGGAAGGAAGTGGCGGAAGGAAGTGGCGGAAGGAAGGAAGGAAGGAAGGAAGGAAGGAAGGAAGGAAGGAAGGAAGGAAGGAAGGAAGGAAGGAAGGAAGGAAGGAAGGAAGGAAGGAAGGAAGGAAGGAAGGAAGGAAGGAAGGAAGTGGCGGAAGGAAGGAAGTGGCGGAAGGAAGGAAGGAAGTGGCGGAAGGAAGGAAGTGGCGGAAGGAAGGAAGGAAGGAAGGAAGGAAGGAAGGAAGGAAGGAAGGAAGGAAGGAAGTGGCGGAAGGAAGGAAGGAAGTGGCGGAAGGAAGGAAGGGAGGAAGGAAGGAAGGAAAGGAAGGAAAGGAAGGAAGGAAGGAAGGAAGGAAGGAAGGAAGGAAGGAAGGAAGGAAGGAAGGAAGGAAGGAAGGAAGGAAGGAAGTGGCGGAAGGAAGGAAGTGGCGGAAGGAAGGAAGTGGCAGAAGGAAGGAAGGAAGTGGCGGAAGGAAGTGGCGGAAGAAAGGTAGGAAGGAAGGAAGGAAGGAAGGAAGTGGCGGAAGGAAGGAAGGAAGTGGCGGAAGGAAGGAAGGAAGGAAGTGGCGGAAGGAAGGAAGGAAGTGGCGGAAGGAAGGAAGGAAGTGGCGGAAGGAAGTGGCGGAAGGAAGGAAGTGGCGGAAGGAAGGAAGGAAGTGGCGGAAGGAAGTGGCGGAAGGAAGTGGCGGAAGGAAGTGGCGGATGGAAGGGAGGAAGAGGGGGAAGTAAGAGGCGGAAGGAAGTGGCGGAAGGAAGGAAGGAAGGAAGGAAGGAAGGAAGGAAGGAAGGAAGGAAGGAAGGAAGGAAGGAAGGAAGGAAGGAAGGAAGGAAGGAAGGAAGGAAGGAAGGAAGGAAGGAAGGAAGGAAGGAAGGAAGGAAGGAAGGAAGGAAGGAAGGAAGGAAGTGGCGGAAGGAAGGAAGGAAGTGGCGGAAGGAAGGAAGTGGCGGAAGGAAGTGGCGGAAGGAAGGAAGTGGCGGAAGGAAGGAAGGAAGGAAGGAAGGAAGGAAGGAAGGAAGGAAGGAAGGAAGGAAGGAAGGAAGGAAGGAAGGAAGGAAGGAAGGAAGGAAGGAAGGAAGGAAGGAAGGAAGGAAGGAAGTGGCGGAAGGAAGGAAGGAAGGAAGGAAGGAAGGAAGGAAGTGGCGGAAGGAAGTGGCGGAAGGAAGGAAGGAAGGAAGGAAGGAAGGAAGGAAGGAAGTGGCGGAAGGAAGGAAGGAAGGAAGGAAGTGGCGGAAGGAAGGAAGGAAGGAAGGAAGGAAGGAAGGAAGGAAGGAAGGAAGGAAGGAAGGAAGGAAGGAAGGAAGGAAGGAAGGAAGGAAGGAAGGAAGTGGCGGAAGGAAGTGGCGGAAGGAAGGAAGGAAGGAAGGAAGGAAGGAAGGAAGGAAGGAAGGAAGGAAGGAAGGAAGGAAGGAAGTGGCGGAAGGAAGGAAGTGGCGGAAGGAAGGAAGTGGCGGAAGGAAGGAAGTGGCGGAAGGAAGGAAGTGGCGGAAAGAAGGAAGGAAGGAAGGAAGGAAGGAAGGAAGGA